>NW_021604622.1:3019726-3024514 GCF_004785775.1 Grammomys surdaster
ACACACACACACACACACACACACACACACACACACACACACACACAGAGAGAGAGAGAGAGAGAGAGAGAGGATATACATGTGGGATGAACACAAAGCAGACCAGACCTAGGGAATTAGTTAGCTTATGGCATGCATCTTCACATGGTTGACAGAGCACAGATATTCACATTCTACAGACCTGTCTGAATCCCTCAGTCTTGTCAACTTACCAGCTCTGTGATTGAAGATGATTGGCCTAATTCTATCAAAGACAGCCAAGATGCTTTCCCTGCAGGGCTATAGAGATAGTTAACTAACACAGTACATAGTAGGATCTACATAAATAACGTTACCATGCCAACGTTGTGGGACTTGGTGAATCTTATTTAGGAGGTTGATAATGTCCCCTCAGGAGTTAACTTCCTGAGGTCTCCTCTGGGAGGAGAGCCCTGTAGAGGCATGAATGCAAGGTGATAAACATGTAACTAAAGTGACAGGAATGCCCAGGTCCTACAGTCAGGTGACCTGTGTGTAACTGCAGGGAGCCACACCTGAGTGTGCCACTCAGTGTCCCTGTGACTAAAACATTTCCATTGTATAAGAACCAGGTGGAGCAGGGGTGGGCTTCATTCTTTTCTGTAGTCATTGGCTCTCTTTCTCACGTGCAGGGACAGAACTTGAGCAAGGGAGTTAAAATAGAGGTCGGCAGACAAAAATCCCTCCGACATGCAGGTGGGGCAACTCGGTTAGTTTCTTCATGACTTCACTTTCCAGTCCTGACTCCATAATTTCAGGACCTGCAAAGCTCCATCTGTTCATACTGTCCCTAGATTACTTTATATGCAATACATAAGTGGCCTCAAACTTATTGGGTAGCTGAGACTGGCCAGGAAATCCTCCATCCTCCTGTTTCTACTTCCCAAGTATTGAGACCATAGTAATCACAGCACACATAACTCTACATATTTTAAATTTTCCCAGACTGTCCTCTGAGAAGATGTGCACTGCACAGGAATTATGCCTTGCTATCAAGCCAATAACACAATAAATAAATGCTTGCCTGGTTGCTCTATCAATGTTGCCTGACTCTTGCTACTATGAGTCCTATGTCACCTAGCTTGGTGTGCACCAGTGACTGACAGACTAGCCACAAAGGTGGGACACCTAGAAGTGGCTCTGGGTCTGGGTCTTGGAAACTAGTTGGATATTTTCAGGCCTTCATGTTGTGACACTTCTAGTAATGTCCCTTTTAAACCATCCTCCAGAGAACTTACACTAATGACAGATTGCTTCCTTTTCTCTAATGCCTGAAAGTGTGGTCAAAATAAGTGGGAAAGGGCATCAGAGACATTCATAAATCTTCCTGATTGGTTTTATGCTCTACAGATGACAGACTAGAATGAAACAAACCACATGAACTGAAAGCCACACTCATTCCAATGAGCAAGTTAACTTCTCTCTGTGGGTTCAACTTGGCTCCTAAACTAAAGGTGTTCGGCTTGAGATTTCCATCACTCTGCTCACTCCTGTTTGCTGGTAGGAATTTCAGTGACAAATTAGCATAGGATCAGAAGTTGGATGAGGGTAGTGTCTTTGTTAGGGTTTCTATTGCCGTGAAAAGACACTAAGACCAAGGCAATTCTTATAAAGGACATTTAATTGGGGCTGGCTTAGAGTTTCAGAGGTTTAGTCCATTATCATCATGGCAGGAAGCATGGCAGCATCCAGCCAGACATGGTGCTGGAGGAGCCAAGAGTTCTGCATCTTGATCTGAAGGCAGCCAGGAGGAGACTGGAATTCCTCAGGCAGCCAGAGGGAGGCTCTTTTGCACTGGATGGAGCTTGAGCATATATATGACCTCAAAGCTCTGTCTCCACAGTGATGCACTTCCTCCAACAAGTTTACACCCACCCCAGCAAGGCCATGCCCACTCCAACAAGACAACACCTCCTAATAGTGCCACGCCCTTTGGGCCAAGCATTCAAACACATGAGTCTGTGGGGGCCAAAACTATTCAAACCGCCACAGTTAGGAAGTCTAGAACATTGAGTACACCCCATTATCTTCCGGTCTCTCTCCTGTTTGTATTAGAAACATTGCAACCTTAAGAGTGAGTATGTGCACCCTAGAGAATAGTGTTCACTCTAGACCTCACTGATGCAAGTTCCTCAAGGGCAGAATATTTTGATTTACTTATCCTTTTATATGTTGTATTTTATTTTGAGACAAGGGCTCATGTAGTAGTACACGTTGCCTATAGAACTCACTATAAACCTGAAAATGGCCTTGAACTCCTAACCTCCTTGCCTCCACCTCAGAAGAGCTGAGATGACAGGTGTGTGTAGATACACTGTCCCACCAAACCCTCCTGACTACCTTTTTCTCTCACAGATGAGGAGCCAGAAGCTGAGAGAAAGTAAGCAATTTATGTGAGATCACACAGCCATTGAGGATCAAGTATGTGGGACCCTAAAGCCACTTCAGAACCTATTTCTCAGGGTGGGCTTTCTAGAACACTTGGGGTGCTTTGTGCCAATAAAATTCCTGTGCATACTCACACTAACTCTATCAGAATCTGGGGGTGGGTGGATGGGAAAGCCCAGGAATCTACCTATAGGGACAAACTCCCCAGTGAGGGTGACTCACTGTATGCTGGGCTTTTTAGACTACCTGCATACATCATAATCCTGCTTGCTCCCAGCACAGCCTAGCCTTTCCCGTGCATCCTCGTTGGGTGGATGGATGTATAACTACCCAGATGAAAGCGCCCCGTGAACAGCAATAGGTGGCTGTAGATATGGCTGCCAGTTCTACCCCTCCCTGGGCCCCAGAGATGTATTTTATACAGAACACAGGAAAGCACAAGGACAGCTTCAGCAACTCAAGAAAGAAACGGTAACCTAGGGTGCGAGTCCAGGATGGAACGGGGGAGTAGAATGGTGGTAGGTGTGAGAGGGGGCTGTCAGGGGCTCCTCCAGGGTCTGGGGTGAGAGCAGAGCTGGTGGGAGCTGGTAGCCAGTTTCCTCAGGTCCCAGTGCACTGAATTTAGCTGGCAGTTGAGGGGGAGTTGGGCTACCCCGCCCTCTACTCAGCTCCTTTCAGTTCCCTTTTCTGGGCACACTCGAGTACTTGAGGCCTGAGTGAGGTTAACCACAGGAAAACCACAGAGAAATGACTTTGAAGCAGCGAGCTGACAGGGGTAGGAGGCTCCTCAGTCATCTGACGTTGGGGCAACAGAGAGTGGGAGCAGTGGTCCCGTAACCTCACAGGTCAGGGGAGAGGGCATAGTTGGAGAAGAGCTGCCCCTCACCTGTCAGGGTTCACTTCTAAGCCTCATACCAAGACACTGTCCCCCATCACAACGACAATGTCCCCCATCACCAGGCTGAATCACAGAGCAGGTGTGATGTTAGGGGAGTCACATTTCCTCTCAAAATGTCTTCTCTTCAAATTCAATAGCTTTGTGCTAGCTTTGCCTAGCTGGCAGCAACTCCACTGTCCCCAGCATGTGACTGACTTAAGTCCCAGAATTCAGTCCTCCCATGTCTGTATTCTTTCCTTTGTTACAATTCAGATTAATTCCTTATTTTTTCCCTGAACACTCAGGGATTCTCCCTTTGGCAGTCCTTTAGGAGTTAGAGCTTAAAGATCCCTTAATAATAAATCCCCAGGGGGCTAAAGACCCAGAGCCAAGTGGAGGCTCTCAGCAGACAACTGAACCTTGTAGGGAAATGGTCAAAATGCAGCCAGGTGAGACTGCCGCCTGGGGAATGACATGTCTAATAAGGTCTGCAAGAACACTGCTTCTTGGTGACAAGCACCTTCTAAAGTCTTGACGCCCTCCCTGGCTTTTCATATTTAATGAGACAGCCCCTACCTTTCAAAAATTGAGCTCTCACTTTTGTTGGTAGAGTTTGGGAGAAAGGGAGAAAGGGTCCACCTTTGTTTGTTGGTTGGTTTGTTTTGTTTCTTGATTTTTTTTTCAAGACAGCATTTCTTTTGCATAGCCTTGACTGCCTTGGAACTAGTTCAGTAGACCAGACTGGCCTTGAACTCACAGAGATCCACCTGACTCTGGCCCCCAAGTTCTGGAGTTAAAAGTGTACATCATCACCGCCTGACCAGGTAATTCATCAACTGTTACATAGTCATCCAGTTCACAATGTGGAGACCTATATAAACTCATTTAAAACAAGTAAGAACTGTGGAGTGCCAGGCAGTGGTGGCGCATGCCTTTAATCCCAGCACTTGGGAGGCAGAGGCAGGTGGATTTCTGAGTTCGAGGCCAGCCTGGTCTACAGAGTGAGTTCCAGGACAGCCAGGGCTACACAGTCTTGAAAAACACAAAACAAAACAAAACAAAACAAAACAAAACAAAACAAACTGTGGAGTGAACAAGGTAAACACTTTGCATCCCAGCATTAGGGAAGCAGAGACAGGCAGAGCTCAGTGAATATAACAACCTGGATTATACAGAAAAGTTCCACTGTCAGCCAAGACCACACAGTGAGACCTTGTTTCAAGAATTAAATAAAAATAGTATTCATTCACACAGACAGAAACACACACAGAATTAAAATAATTTAAGAAAATCAATCTTTTAAAAAGTAAGTAATGGCCAGGAGAAGATGGCTCAGCATTCAAGAACACTGGCTGCTCTTTCATGGGACCTGGGGGTCAATTCCCAGTACCCACATGGGAGCTCACAACTGTTTGTAACTCTAGTTCTAGAGGACCTGATACCCTCTCACAGACATACATGCGGCAAAACACCAATGCACATAAAAAAAGAAAGAGAGGAAGGGA
>NW_021604622.1:3024614-3047641 GCF_004785775.1 Grammomys surdaster
GAGGGAGAGAGAGAGAGAGAGACAGAGAGAGAGAGAGAGAGAGAGAGAGAGAGAGAGAGAGAGAGAGAATAAGTGCTTCTGAGATGGCCTTATTAATCCCATTAAAGTATTTACAAAAATCCGGTGTGGGGTTGCTCTCTAGAGACAAGAGTCTGGCTCTCCTCCTTGTAGCAGAACATCACGAAGCAGCATAGACCCTCAGGCTTTGTAGCTAAGGTGAAGCAGATGGAACTTAAAGCCAAGGTTCCTGGAGTTTAGATTTTCAGATCTTCCCAAGTTGGCCACTATCACTTCCAGGTCTTCTAGTTTACAAGTGGAAAGCATACAGAAGGGACACAGTAGACAAGAGGCACAGAATTGCTCTACAGAGGGCCAGGTAGTAACTATAGAGACTTTGCCAAATAGCATTTTTTGGAGCTACCCCACAGTGTCACCACTGCCTGAACACAATGAGAGGTGATATATAGACAAAGGAGTATGACAGAAGTCTAATAAAACTTAGAATTGGCAAAAATGGAGAGTGGTGTAAATTTCCCTCATGGGCATAGATGTCAATATTGGAAAAAAAAAAAAAAAGATCAGGGGACTGGAATGAGGCTGGAGCCTTCAGCTCTTGTCAACTCCAGTTGAGTGTGTTTGGACTGACTCCTGCATCCCTACACTGCTGCACTGTTTGAGAAAAACAACTTCAAGATGCTACTGACGGCAGTTTGGGTGGAAGTTACCTGAATACCAAGGCTCCATCCCGAAGACCCAGGGAAATGAAGTCACTGTTAGGTCTCATGGGGCTGTCTCCCCTCCACAGCAAAAGGCCGTCCTTGGCTGTTGTCTTAAACCTCATGAAGGCGTTTGACCTTGATCCAGACACCCTGGAGGAAATGCACGATCCAGTCCGTGAGATCAACTACCAACACCTGTTTTGAGTCATCCCTGCTTGCCTTCGCTAAGCAACCAGGTGTGCAGATAATCTGGCATCTCTGCATCTGCTTAGACTCAGCTAGTCGAAGGAGCATCACCCCTGCTAGTCTCCCCACTCACGGATGTTCTGGATGCTCACTGAGCAGCAGTGTCTGCCCTACAATGGGGCACTTATGAAGCAAGACTATGGACAATGTCACAGTCCCAGGCAGGTGGCTTTTATGCACTAGACTTTCTCTTCTCCTCCCTATTACTTAATGGCTCTTGGGGAGCTGACCCTCAGTCTTGCAGTAGAAAGTGGGCTTCCTAATTGTCACAAGGCTCAAATCAGAAGTTTCTCTGGGCTGTAATCATGGCCGTGGAAGGCCAGCATGGGAAGCAGTGATTGTCCTTGGGACACTTCTGGAGTGGGGGTAGGGGGTGGGGATAGACAAGGCCTAGGGGACTCAAAAGAAGTGACCTGATGGAGCAGCTGTTGGTCTTAGAAGGGTCCATGACAGAGCTATGAGGACAGTGGACACCAAGCAAGACGACTTCTGGGTTGTGTGTATTTCTGGGAAGAGGCCCCTGGGCTTCTGTGTGCCCATCAGCTCCTAAGGCTACTTTAGAAACTCATCTGGCTAAAATTATCAGCATTTATCTGATGTGGCCTGAGGGTCTCCAGCAAAAGGTAAGGCAGGAAGAAATACAAGTTAATATTCCCATTAGCAAAGCACCACTCAAACCTAAAGCCAAGGCTCCTGGAGTTTAGATTTTCAGATTCTCACAAGCTGGCCGGCAACACTTCCGTGGGTCCGAGTCTGCAGGTGGGACCTACACAGTAGTAACATACTAGAGCAAGGGGCATAGAGAGTTCTTTTTTTTTCTTTTTTCTTACCCGTTCTGGTAAGAAGAGCAGAGAGAAAGTGTTTTCCTTTCCACTCTTCCATTAGTGGTATCATAGCTCTGTCTCCCTCATGCCTAAGTTCAGAGCTGTACAGTGCATTCAATTGTACATGCTGGGAAAAGGGAATCAGGCTTCTGTGTAGGCTTACCACAGCCGGATTTAAAGAGGAAGGCATCAAGCTTGTCTTCCTCATCCAGAGAACCACCAGGTCAGCTACAGAGCCAACCCTGGACAGTTCTTTAAGAACCGGCTGGTCTCTGACCAAGTCATGCTCCTTTGCTCCCTTGCCGATAAGGGCTGTCAAGCCAATTTGGTTTCTCTTATCAATGCTTAGTTTAAGAATGAACAGATAAATAAGTTCTTGTCTGATTTACCAGGAGGACTCTGCCGAAGCTTTCTTCTCTCCAGTGAGAGTCCTTTTTACTTCTCTAGGACATTGCCCAGTTTGATATTCATCTCCTGAGTGTCCTGTGTGCAGCTAAGGAGTATGCTGAAGGTACTGTGGCAAACATGGATGAGATTTGGGGGTCTTTGAGGATGCTGCCGTTTCTCTGGATTGATCAGCCCAGCTGTATGCGGGCTGTCCTTGTTATCCTAAATCCTCTTCCAGTTTAGGACATTTTAAGCTGAGTTATATGTTACTTGATCCCCTTAAAGGCATTAAATTGAAATAGGTCATGGACACTTTTTATTTGTATGCCTTCACACAGGTGTGCATGCGCCTATCCACACACGTGTGTGTACACGCCTATCCACACACGTCCATGCACGTGCTCCGAAGAGCTGCTCTAACTTGAGTCTTCTCTATCTATCCTGCCACCTCAGCTCTAGCTCCCTTAGGCTGGCGGCCTCTGGCTAAGCATTAGCAGATGAAGACTCGGACTCCTTTCATAATGCTCTGCTTTGGGGGCGCTGAATGACCTTTGATCATTGATAGGAAAGAGTCCAAGGCAGAAAAGGGCACACCTTGTCTGGGGATGCTTCTCATCTCAGTCCTCATTCCAAGGCAACAAACAGAAGCTGTGATTAAGGAAGTGAAGCCAGGTCTATCTCCTCCCACAAGACCATGCCTCTTAATCCTTCCTAAACAGCCCGTCAACTGGGAACCAGACATTCAAGTATACGAGTCGACCGGTGGCCATCCTTATTCAAACCTCTACAATAGTCTGCTAGGCCTACAGTCAGGCCAAACAACCCAGTAAAAGATGTTTCAATTAGTCTTGCTTCTCACTACTCAAAGTTCTATCCTAAAGCAGGGTGGCTTTAAGGATTTGTTTTTTTGTTTAGTTGTTCATTTGTTTGTTTTTCCTATTGGTATGCACCCCAACTGAAGGGGAAGAAAAATTCTAAAACAATTTTTCTGGTGATTAAAGATGGATGAACATCTCCAATGTCAAAGGACTGGGGGACAAACCGAAGTTGCCAACAACAAGCCTGGCTGAGTGGAGGGGTGCTTTAAGAGCCAACCTCAATCCTTGCCACGTATACAGGCCACTTGAGATTCTAACCCAGCCCTGCCCCCAGGGAACAAGAGCTGTAACTTGAGCATTTGTATCATGCCTTCTGTCTTTCTATCGCACTCTTCTGTCTTCAGCAAGAAGTGAGCGATCTTCACTATACAGGGCAGAACCTCAGGAGGACAGTGGACCTTTGAAGACATAAAGACTGGCCTGGCAGGAAGTGGCTCTGAGCTATTTGGTTAGGAGCAGCTGAACCCTTCCATAACTGGCTCCAGGCAGATCTGCAGTCTATGGCACAGAATAACAGAGAGCTGAGAACCCCCTCTAAGGTCAGAGGTGGGGGTGTCTGATGCGATCACACTCCAGCTTTAGGATTATCCAATTCCTTCTGCCTCTCAAACGGGAACACTGGAAACCCCAGGGGCAAGTGACATTCTTCCAGGCCCTTTGACCAGAAAAGGATCGGGAGAGCTTAGAATGGGGGTTGTTTGGAAAACTAATGCCTTTGAGTTTAGTTTATTTGTTTTGTTCTTGTTTCTATGTTTATTTCATGATCTCCCCCCTACCCCCACCGCCAGCCCATGGGGAGAATTATCATCTGGCATAGCCGATTAGGATAAACTCAGGGAGTGATATTAAGAAACTGACATCTAGGGAATAAGCAAGATGCTGCAAGGGCTCGTTACCTCTTGAGGATGTTTGGGTTGTCATACATCAGGTAACTGCGGCCGATGAACTGTGGGATCTCTATGGCTTCTGTAATAGCTGAGACAGAACAGAAAATGGAGGTTATAAGACATACGCGCGCGCACACACACACACACACTCACCCTTTGACTTCGGCACTCACACTCGTCAGGGAAGCTATCTGTGGAATGTGCTACTTGACAGCTTGTCAGCCCCTTCCTCTTGGCTGTGCATGTGCTTGGCCTAGCTCATGGCAGCCTAGCCCAGTGGCCTGGCAGGGGTTTTGCCCCTCGCTCCTTTCCGCAGTGCCTGGCAGCCACTGTCACCAGCCTTGGCACTCTGCAGAAAAGGCTTTGCAATGTGCTGAAACTTGAACTGTCCCCAGCGCCTCTTGGAAGCTGGAGGAGAGCCGGAGCCATGTGGAGAGCAGCTGGGGATAACCCCAGAGTTTTGCCAAAGGAGGCAGAGAAAGTCATCCCCAAACAGGGCCCAGTGGGGTTCTTTATCTGGGAATCATCTTCCAAAGCCCCCAGCTCTGATATGAGCGACTGAGAAGTGCAGTGAGTGAGCTTTTGACTCTTCCTTCAGAAGATCCAGTAAATCGTCCTGGGTGAGACCTGATGAAGCCCTCACTCCAGACTCATGGCAGAAGCACAAGAAACAGGGTAGGCCTGGCTCTTCCCATATCAGAATAAGGCAAACGAGAGACAATAAAAGCCAATCCCCCCCAGCTAGGACTCTGATAGACCATGAGCCAGAGTGGCTTGCCTCATTTTGGCTCCTGCCCACCTCCTACTTTCCAGTATTTGAGAAGCCAATTTCCTTCCTCCCCATTTCCCGTCCCTTGGTCATCCTGAGGAATCACCCTTTCATATACATCAAACGAACAGGCGTGTGTGGTGTCACACACTAGGGTGTGTGGAGGGGATTTCTGCTACAGAAATGACCATATTACCCACCTTTCCTCTTTGGAAAAATACAGAAATAACAGCTTAAATAAACCAAGGTAGAGTAGATCTCACATTGACAAAAAAAAAAGTATGTAAAACGAGAGAATAACTGGCTTATGAGACAGTTATAGCTCCGAGAACACACGTGTTGATGCAAGGAAGACGTTGCCTAAGGACTCCACACCCAGGAAGGGAAATCTATCGTTTGATTGTGAGCAGTGAGAGAGTTTCAATTTGACTCTTAAACATACAAAGAGAATGAGAGAGAAAGGTTAGTGGATAGACAGCCATGGGCCGGGAAAGTGGAGACACTGTGGACTGGAAAAACAGAGGAGAAGCAAGGACCAGAGGGATGAGCTCCCAGAACTCGGAGCAGCACTGTTGGAGTAGGGGTGGAGGGTGCAAGGTGGAAGAAGAGGAAGGGGTGGAGAGAAAAAAGTGGAGGGGCCAGGAGCTCTTGTTAGAGGGGCCAGTCCCTTATTTCAGGAACCGTGTGCTTGGTAAGGAAGCAGGAGGAGAGTGCCCAAGCTGTGTGGCATAGGAGTCTAACCCTGGGCTAAACATAACCAAGAAGGCCCCAGTGGGTCCTGCTCACTCCAGGGTAAGAGGTACAGCCAGAACCCATCGCTTTTGTTGTTGGCCCTGTCTGTGGGCCTGTGGCCAACAGACATCATTCTCTTTGGACTTCTTGAAATGATCACGCTGTGTTTGTCACAAGTCTGCTCTGCAAACAGAGCCCCAGGAGGTGTCTGTCTGTCGAGTGAAGTTTAGCTGCCTGCCTGCTAGACTGCGTACCTCAGTATTCTCTGAGATACTTTCTCTAAGAAAAGCCAGCTTTGGTGCCCACCCTGGAAGGCAGATCCCTGGTACCTTGGTTGGTGTGTCTAATGCCCACTCCTGCTCTCCCCATTTCCCTTCTGCCTGCCGTTTGGCTGCACTGTGCTCATGGCCTGGCCAAAGCTGGCAGGCTCTGGCAGGAACACCAGCAGTTCAGCCTCTTCCAGGCCTTACTGTACTTACTATTGAGACAGTAGTTCCCACACTCTGCCAGGTGCCAGCATGAAAGAGAAAAAGAGAGTCAGCACTCACAGACATTCTACTCTACACATCACTGGGAACCGGGCTCGCCTGCTTCACAAAGCCTTGTGAAGATCTAGCATAGAATGGTGAACAGGCTGCTGCAAGAAGCCCTGGTTGTTTCTTCAGAGCATGGCTGGTGTTGTTCACTTTAAGTTTATTGCACTTGAGGGTGGCAGAGAACTAGAGACATTTATCATAAGCTCCCAACGCACCTCCTTCAACCCACCTTTCTACTATGCCTTGAACAATGGCTTGCTACCTGCTGCCTGTCAGTGGTCTTTCAGCTGCACACAATCAAGGAAGGATCCAACCAGTCACATGCTCCCTCACTGCCCTTTGCTGGATTCTGGAAACCAAGCTTTCTTGTGATTAAGTAAGGGCAAAGCATTCTCCAGAGACCACGCCATTGAGCACCACGACAATGCCCTCAAGTTAGTCAGCGCACGAAGGCATGCAGGTAAAAAGCTGTGTCCATTCAAAACACACGCGTTTCAGAAGAGACTACCGAGCTCATTTCCCAACCTTCATGGTTTAAGTTTTATTGTAAACATGTTTATACTTTAACCTAACCTTCAGACCAAGCCTTTCCTGTGCTCATTCTTTTGTGCCAGTGGCCTGACTCATGTACTAATGAAAATGCTTTGCCGTTCCCTCACATCCGTTTGCTAAGGCACGTGCCCTCAGGTGGTGCAAAAACTGCCAGTGAAGAATGGAATTTCCACATGCAAGCTCCATACGCCCCTACCCAAGAGAACCAGCCATTTGAGAGATGTAAAGTTTTTGATGAAGAGTTGGAAGGACAGCTCTCTCAACACATTCATGGAGTGAGACAGAGAGGACGATGAGGAGGTGTCATGGACTCACTGTCTCAACACCCACATGGCTGGTAGGTAGCATTGCTTCTGGATACACCTCAGTGCCAGGGAATGACCAGGCTCATCAGCTGGTTAGCTCTCAGGGTGAGTACACCCTTCAAGGGCAGTTTACTTTATACATCCAATCCCTGAATTCAAACTGAAGCGTTTTGAATGGTGACATCTGGAAAAGTTCACACCCAAGACTGTGGTGCAGGTCAGTCAAAAAGGTGGGTACACTAAAAATGCTGCAGAAAATTGCTTCCAGGTTCTACAGAAGAGAATGTATATTGGAATCACAAATAAACCTCATATTTAGATTTGAGTCCCATCCTCAGGGTATCTCCTTATATATATGTATATATACATATATATTCCAAACTCTAAGAAAGGTAAATCTGTAACTGGGAATGTTTTTTGGTCTCAAGCATTTTGGATAAAGTCTATACAACCCAATCATAGCAGGTATGATACATATATAGACAAACTCTTTGTCCATCCAACTAGCCCTGCAACTAACTAAAGGCTAGTGTGGCTCAAACATACCCATTTTCCCAGTGTTTAATGATGTACCATCCTAAGAAAATGAATCCCCAGCTGCATGCATGACTTACATGTTTTAGGAACATGTTTTTATGAATAGTCTTTTCAAAGTGTGGTTTATATCTACTGAAGCTATTTTTCTATACAATGAAGCAAATAAAAATATTTTTAAAATCATCTATGATCACCTATAGCAATATACAAATCTGCTAAGTTCTGCATAAAGTATCCCAAGTGCTGAACGAGTGTTAGATCAGCATTGCTCAGGGAAGAAGGATCTTTGAAGACCCAGCCTTGCTCAGGAATGCTAGGCCCTAGGCTCAGGCTTCGCCTCCAAGGTTGTACACTTAGTGTAGTGGCTAACAGTGCACCTGCTATGGAGAAATGTCTCCACCTAGTGGCCTGCCTGACTCTGCACCACCTGAGTTCAGGCTGTTCTCAGGAATGAAGGAATCACAGCTAACAAGTTATTTTCTTGTTTGCTTATGGAGATGGGTGAACCCCAGGAAAAACAACTGTGCCTTGTGCTCACCCATAAGGCACTCCGAATACAGCAAAGCAAAGGCTCTTAGAATTCCTGTAGAAGAGTGAGCTGAGTGAACTGAGGGTCTCCCCCCCCCAAAAAAAAATAAAAAGGTACCCTTGTGAAAGATTCTGCAAGGCTGATTGACAGATCAGAACTTCTGATTGTGGAGAACTGAAATGTTGTAAAGCCAGAGACAAACTGTCTTGGGCTATCTTTATTAATTGCCACCCGTTGTCTACCCTCTGTGTCTGACCTAACATTTTAGTGACTATCACATGAAACCTTGTGATGCATTAAAACAGAGCACTAGTTTCCACCAAGCTAGAAGCTAAAAATATCATCGGATAGCATCTGAAATCTATAACATAAATATCCCTGCTTTCCTGTAACCTACCTATCTGATACTCCCACCAATAAATTTTAATAATGCCTTGATTTATTTTTTTTTCCCCTGTAACTATAAATAACTCATGAAACCATTAGTACATTGGAATAGGATATATTTTGAGCAACCTGAGCCTGTGTTCCTGGGTAATGTCACTTTTAGCCCCAGAATAAACTATATATAATATTACATATAATAATGAATATATATATGTATATGTATATATAACATTTCTCATTCCTTTAGAGGCAAGAACTGTATATTGGATTAACAGCTGTTAACTGTTTAACTCATATTTATCCACATTTATTTGACCACAGGCCCCAGCTCCAGCCTGTGCATGTGGAAGCATGTGTTTGTAAGTGTCAAGGAGGCTGAGAAGGGGGAACGCCATGCACAAATCAGTGATTAGTAGACCTTGAAACCCTTTCCAGACACATTGAAAGGCTCAGCTCTAAACTCTTGACAACTTACTTAGACATGGGCTGCTGGAGGGGCCGAGAGCCTAGGTGGATGAGAGTGTGATGAGAAGGAGAAGGAAGGTAGGAGAGGTTCTGTGATGGAAACGGTACTGGACGTTAGCCTCTGACATCCCTCTTGAGATGAGGCGGGGCTGTAGTATTGCAAGAGGCACTGCAGTTTGGCGGGAAAAGATTTCTCAAACTGGGCGTATTCACATCAGCGGCGAGGAGACCAGTGAAACCTAGCCGTATGGTTTTGTTGACTTCTGGAAGTGATGGGTGGAGCTGCGGGCCTCTAGCTCCCCCTAGCTCCATGGAGTCTGAGGTTGAGGCCGTGAGACTTGATTCTGTGCAGCTGCAAACGTTATGGAGAAATTATAGGGTGCGTGTGCGTGTGCGTGTGCGTGTGCGTGTGCGTGTGTGTGTATTTGTACAAATGTGGATGTGCAAGAATGTAGATGTGCATGTATGTGCATGCATGTATGTGTGTGTACTCTCCATATGGTCTTGGGCCTCACAGGTTTGGAATTTTTTTCTCACCCCACTTTCCTATGACATCAAATGATAAGGAGAAGTGTCAGACGTTCTGACTAAAGCCCCAAGGTAGCAGAGCAATGATGGAGAAAAATTACCTTCCTCTTGAAGGAAGTGCTCTTAGAGTGGCTTTAGTGAGGTCTGGTTCTGGGTCTAAACTCAGTAGTCTGCACCTTTGAGTAACAACAACAACAACAATAAACAGAGGATATACATGTAATGCTAGCACTTGAGAAGCTGAGGCAAGAGGAGTGTCACTAAATTCAAGGTCACCATGTACTACAGAGTGAATACCAGGCCAGCCACAGCTACACAGAAAGACCAGGTCGAAGAAAAAATATCATAGGCAAGAATACACACACACATACACAAACTCCTGGCAAAATAAAACAAAAAAACCAAACTAGTTATTCCTTCTGCATGGAATTTAGAGCAGATTGTTGCTTTTGAAGCATACTTTTATTATGAAGTAGGAAAAGCTCCAGCTGGAAGGAGTCCTTTGCCAATTGAGGCAGGATTCTCCCTGACAACCGCAGAGGGTTTCCAAGCATTCTTGGTCTTTCTAGCTTTGGATCTGGCCAGCCTTCAGTGTCTCAGTGTTGTCTCTCTCTAAGAATATGATCACTGCCGATTTCCCTTGCCTTTCTTCCCAACCCTTTCAATGGAGAAGATGCCCAACATCCTAGCAACATGCAGGATACCATCCATAGTTACGGTGTCCATTGCAAACTGAAGAAACTGTCACAGAGCCCCTTTAATCCTCCCAAGTCATTGCCACAGGAAAGGAGATACAGAATGTAGGCGATTCCTCCCATACATGAGCCTTCCTGGTCTTTGCAAAGTTTTCATTTCCTAAACAGTATTTTCATTTCAGAGCTGGCAAGGATACTAGGGCAACATGCAGAGTGGTGGGTGGTTTATCAACTTCTAGCCCGATGGTCCAGAAGAGCCATGTGCTCCCTGCCATGGCTCACTCCCTTGGCTCCTGTCCAGGTCTTGCCATTCTAGAGAGATCTATAATTCACAGAACACGAGCCTAGAGTCCCAGAGCCACTACACGAACACTTCATATCCAATCCACACAAAGTTCTGTAACAGAACACAGGGCTAACAAGATCATAAGATGCCCCTTCCTTCTTTCTTTAATTCCCAACACTACGTGTTCATATAAGCCCAGACCTTATATTTAGACGGTCAATGTCGGAAGCAAGCTTGACAAGTTTACTTCAACCCGTCAGACTTAGGGGCCAATACTGAAGAATGAGCCCCAAATTCGAGTTTCATTCTTCAGTGTATGATATGTGTATGTGTTTATGTGCACACACCTACATACATATCTAAGAGTTCATACTGATCCATGCACACATGTCTATATATGTGTGTGGGAAACAATATCAAGTGTCTTCCTCAGTCACTCTCCACCATTTCTTTACTTATTTACTTATGGCACAGGATCTCTTTTTGAGCCCTGAGTTTACTGATTCCTCAAGACTAGCTGGCTTATGAGCCCCAGTATTTCCCTTTCCCCACCTTCCTTGCCCTGGGATTTTAAGGCACATGCTGTCACAGCAGGCTTTTTACATGGGTACTGGGGAGTTGAACTCAGGTCTTTATGTTTCCATAGCAAATACTTTTACCAACTGAGCTATCTCCCCTGACTCCAAACTCAAGTTTCTGAAGGCATAGGCTACTTCTGAATCTGAATTAGATACTCCTTCAAGGCTCATCTTTTAATTGGTCCATAACAATGTACCTGCTACAATTTGAGGTTCATAAACAGTATAAAAATACTCTTTATTACTTAGAACAAGAAAAGTATGCCATGCTCTCTCAGACAAACCCGAGAAGCTATTTAAATGTCACAAGCACTACGGAGCTGTTTAGCTACCAAGTTTGGCATCTTTTATATTTTCCATGGCTGCTTCAAGGAATTCCTCTACCACCTCATGTACAAAACGTCTCCCTATAAAATTTAGGGTTTTCTTCCTTTGGTAAAAATCAGGCATCTGTGACAAGAAAAACCGTGAGAAAGAAAACGAGGGTTCTTTCACAGATTCATTGACTTGTTTTCTTTCAGGGCTGTTTGCTTTAGTCAAAAACTAGCTCTGGGGCAGGTGGGTCATTCTTGTGGTAGAAACATAGTGGTTTATGCAACCACACATGGGCATATATGAACAGGTACACAGAGGCCACTTCTAGATGCCAAGACCATGGCTTCTGCTTCCCTTAAGTAGGTACAGTAAGGGGCAAGTAGAGTCTGTGGTTTGTGGCCTTCCCAACCTTTCAGTCAGGGCCTGACGGAAGCTTACAGCATCCGCTAGGGGAGCTTATTCCTCTCACCAGTATTAATAGTGGCTAGTATCAATGCAGTGATCAGCGGGTCCCCTCTTAAATGCTTCTATGCACTCCCTCGTTTAGTTTATACTGCAGTCCCTGGTGGTAGATACTCTTCATATGGTCATTCCCTTTTCATAACTGAGAACATTTGGGGCAGACTGGTTCAGTATAGTGTGCATACCTTAGTCTGGAGAATTAAAGTCTTGTTCCTCTTTTTCTGTGTTTGGGCAACATTTCTCTCTAAGGCAGCCAAATGTTTATCAGTACATAAGCAAAGGTATTCCTTTGCCAGGATGTTTTTGGGGTAGCTCAAATGCATCAATCCTTAAGTCTTTGTTGTGTCCAGGTTAATCTTTTAGAAGAGAGCCTATAAGAGGTTTCTTAGGGAAGAGTCAGGGCAGGGAATAGAGACACCATTTACCTACTTGAACAGAGATATTTTCTGACTGAACACTCCTTAAGCCATTATAGTACGTTATATGATACAATGGCTATCTCATATACATGTTACTGAAGTTGTCAATAAAAATGAACCATATAGCTGTACCTGTATTACCAATGATCCCTTTAAAAGTACTGGTCTCACACACCCTCATGGCACAGGTCTGTAATCCCAGCTTCTTGGAAGGTTGAGGAAATAGGTTTGTAAATTCAAGGCCTTTCTGGGCTATAGATGAGTTCAAGGCTAGTCTGGGCAACTTAGTGACATGTTCAAAATAAGAAGTTACAGAAAGGGCAGGGTATATAATTCAGTGACAGAGTGTTTGCTGAACATAGGTTAAGCTATGGGTTCAAGTCCCAGTATCATGGGGAAAAAAAAAAAACAAAAAAGAATAATCCCCATAATTCAGTCTGTGGTTTCCATGCCCTCCAAGAAGCAAAGCTAAGACCCTAAATGTACCTTTCTGGCAGTTCAGGCCTTCGTAGCCCAAGGGACAGTCACACTCATAACCCTCTTTCCTGGGCCGACAGCTGCCCCCGTGGGCACAGGGGGCCTCCACACAGGGGTGGGCTGCATTCTCCACATTCACGCCAGATGTAAAGTCGTGTTTCACATGGATGGTCCGGTCATTTAGGATGATCTTTGGATAGAGAAACACAAAGACATTACAAAACTTGAAAAACAAGCGTGCAGTTTACAAAGCCAAGTTACATGTAGCGAAGGAGGTTAACATAGAAAGGAGATCTGAAGACGGATCCTTTAAAAGCATTGAGTGTGGTACCTGGAAGCTGGAGAAGAGAGCCTTCCATCCTGATCAATTACCTCTGCCGGGGACACACAAGACTGGACGTAAACAACTCAAAATAGCTTCAAGAAGTCTCTGAAACTGACCTCTAGGGCTCCTCCTCCCAAGAGTATATAAACAGTAAAGTCTGCTGAGAGACACTCTCAGACTCTCAGACCTTTGCAGTTCTTGGAAGATACCCAGGTCTAGCATCCCAGAAGAGACAGAGATAGGCCAATAACTTGGAAGGAGCAGAGACCAGGCAAACTACATAGAAGAGGATCCGCTGGGAAAGGAAATTCCAACTTGTTAAGCAACCTGTAAGCCACACTTTGTGATCCAGGTTTCCAGCTTGTGTGAGTTGTCAGCCATGCTAGAGTAGGCTTTAATGATATAACTGTTTGGGGGTGATTTCTGCATCTATAAGTGACCCCTCACCCATATTCCTGTAGGTCAATTTTCTAGTATATTTCGTGATATTCCCTAAATCAGCACCTGGCCCTCACCAAGTCTCCCACCCACTCCTCTTGTCTTTCTTCTTCGACATTACTGAGTTTCCTCTCTTCCCACATCCTCTATAGAAGTACAGCAAAGCCCAGGCTCCCTCTCTACTCCACCATACATATCCTCCTAGGGTGGCGAGTCCTGCTCTGTCTTTCCTGACAAATGGCTCTAGGCAGAGTAATATATTCTGGGAATATATTCTATTATTTGGTGACTTACCTCTTTCCAAGATTTTTAGCCCTGACTTAGAACGAAGAATGACCATGTACACTGAGATCCTGGCTTTCCAACTAACAGAAGAAACACCCTGAGGGATCCTCTATTGTCCAGGATGTTAAAAGAGGTTAGCAGAGGAGCTTTCTACTGGGAATCTACCTTCATTTCCAAAGATA
The DNA here is from genome assembly GCF_004785775.1 of Grammomys surdaster. Classification (NCBI taxonomy): domain Eukaryota; kingdom Metazoa; phylum Chordata; class Mammalia; order Rodentia; family Muridae; genus Grammomys; species Grammomys surdaster. Next base: position 3,038,358 of record NW_021604622.1, read on the forward strand.
TACCTCACCTTTAGATAGTGTTGAGAGTTTGGAAAAAAAAAAAAAAAACCTGTCCAGGTCCTGAATTGGAGAAGCCACTAGTGAAGAACCTTTTTGTATCTCCCTCTTTTCACTCGGCAGGTGAAAAATACAAACCCCACCAGATTGTGCCCCACCAATACAAGCCCTGCATTTGTTTCCTGCTGGCCCTGGCACAACCAGTGTCTCAGTCAGGAAGGGAAGGACAGCCTTTCTAGAGGACAGGAGAGAAGGGCTGTGTGTTCTGTGAGCCGGAGGCAAAGCTTGAGGATGGAGGGACATATGGGTAAGCTTTTCACACCTCAAACCTATGATCTATGTGAAAATGTGACCAATGCCTCTTGTGGGGAACCAAGGTCTGACCTGGGATGATGATGACACTGTGTCTTATCAACAAAAGACATGTGTGAGAGCAAGCAAATGCTGGCCGGACTTTTTCTGAACTAGCAGTGAGATATGAGGACACACACTGGGGGCCTTTCCCGGGGACAGTCTTCAAATTACAACAGCACTGTCTTTCGGTGTCACCACTCCTTCATCTTTTACTCTCTTGGTTATGAGTCCTACCTTGGTCCCCACACTACCCTTCATCACTAAAGGGAAACAAGATGAGGCTAACCCAGGGTCCAAGTTCACTTTTCTTCCATGCAGGCAGCCCTTCAAGTCTGGGCTCTGAGTCACACTGCGTGTCTGTAGCCAAGGAGCACAAGGTCACGGCCCAAGGGATCTTGAGCCTCCCCAAGAGAATGAATAGGAGACATGAGAGTGGGGTCAATATCTTCCACTGGCCAAGCAGTTCTTTCATCTTCACCCTTCTGGATCATGCTTCTGTAATCTGAGAGCTGGGTTGTATGATTGATGAGGAACAACTGCTCGTGGGTGGGTGGAAAGAGCAGTTGGCTCTTACATGGAGCAAAGGACATCGTAACACAGAGAAAGCCTAAGAACAGGGAGCTTCCTCGCCTCCTCTGCCCGCCCCTTCCCTGGCTACACAGGTGTCTGTGGCATCCCGGTATCAGTTATCTCTCCCGAGAGTCCTAGAAAATTTAGGAATTTTTTTTTTCTTAAAAAAAAATTCACCTTGACTTCATAGAATCATTCTATACAGAAATCCAGGAGCAGGTGTTTGGGAATCTAGAATGTAATTGTTAAAAAATAAGATCATAAGCATTTTGACATTTTCTCAAACCCTTCTCCAGAGACACAGAAGATAACACCGATTATAACATTTAACACTATGTACAGTCAGAGAGATATCAAGCACAAGGAAGTGAAAGTATACCTTCTGGATGCTCCCACTAAATGGATGGAGGACACCTGAGTTCTTCTTGACATCATCGTAATTTGGGACTCCGCCAATAAAAATGTCCGTATTACACTTAATCTGAGTGAAGCCTCCCTGTCAAGGCATAAAGAAAAGCATGTAACAGACTAACATCAGGACAGATGCTGACAATAGTCTTGGGAGCCATCATAGTAACCTGGCCGTGCATTGGCTGGACCCTCACCTTGGTTTTTGAGGTGACTGACCTTGAATGTCAGGAAGTTTCCTAGCTTCCCTGAGACTTAATTTTATTGTGTATAAATAGATCATAATGTCCAAATCTCAGAAGCATCCCATTGTGTGTACAGACTACATCACTGCCGACTGGTGAGCAGTGCCTTTCTCTACTTGGGAAAACCGCTTCCAATCAGTGGAGCGCCATTGAGATCGTGGAGCAGAAAAAGCAACAAAGCCCTCTGGGCAGAGGATTTCAGATCTTGGAAGGGGGTCTCTATACCCTTTCTTCTCTCTTCTTCCTTCAGTATAGATCATAAGTAGAAGCTGCAGCTAGCCATTGGTGGCCATGTGCATGAGTGAGGACTAGCTTTTCGTTATATATCAATGGTATTCTAGAGTAGTTGCTGACACTCTAGCCTATTAGGAAGGCAGAGGTGCTCTGTATTTAGACTTTGCCCAAAGCTGAGTGCATCATCAGCATTCGAATACGGGCCTACTGCTCTATTTGGGAAGGGCATGGATACCACTTCACCAAGACAAAGGACTAAGGGAAGGCATAGGGTTGGGATTCTTGTGATCAAATAAATGTTTTGGCAAGAAAATTTTTTCATCCTCCCAGTTCTTGGGGAACCTGTCATTCTTCTCCCTTGCATCTTGGGTAGCAACATGTGTATTACAGTTAATGTCTAAGCTCACTCTATATAACCCATAAGCAAAATGTGAAGCTATCCTAAGATAGCAACAGAAACAAACCAAAACCTGAGATTGCTGGGCATCCACACACTTTAAGAAACACAAGATAGTGTTCTTGGAGTTGGAAAGATTGCTCAGTGGTTAAGAGTGCTTGTGGAACAATCCTGAGGACCAGAGTTCAGGCCACAGTAACCATGTAACAAGCCAGGTATTTCTCAAATGCCTATGAGAGATCCATCACCCTCTTCTGAACCCCTGCCCCATGCATAGGTGTGTGTGTGTGTGCACATACACAGAAGCACATATAGTCACACATACACAGGTACTCATATACATAAGTACTTTAAAAGATATGTTTGTGATAAAATAAGTACAAATAGTAGCATCATTAAGTCATTTAACAAACATGATTAGGCACCTGCTTACTGTGCTCAAGCAATGTATCAATGCTGGACAGACATTAACAAATAGGAAAGACCCAGTCCTTGTCCCAGTGGGTTTATACTGGTGGAAAACATGGGTAAATCCACGTGTAAGTGGGATCAGAGCAGGTGAGGACTGTCCAGGTTCCTTTGAGTATGCCTGAGGACAGGGAGGTCTCTTACCTCACCCTAGACATAGTGACTGGGAGAGCTGACCAAGGAAGAGTGGCAACTGTGGAACTGGAAGAAGTTGGAGATGGATGGTTTATAAGAAGCAGACAGGGTTTGGAGGACCAGGTAGGGTGGAGCCTCAGAAACCATGTTAGGACTTTGACCTTGATCCAAAAAGTCAGCAAGTCTGAAGCAAGAGGGACTGTGAGTTTTAGGAAGATCAATAGTCAGAGAAAAATAGAAGGGGAATCAATCAGATCAGAGGTAGTAAAGAGGAGACAGATGATCACAGACGACCATGCTCCACTCATCCCTAGGAGTACCTATAAGCTTAGCTCCTACTGTTTGTAATGCTGGGGAAACCTAAGGCCTGATTTCTGTCCATCCTAGGCTAGCACATTACCAGTGAGCTAAACCATAGTCTATTATTTCAATGCATGATCATGAAGGAAACACAGGGGCTTCTGGGAATTCAGGTGGCCCAAGAGTGTGTATCATCACACACTTCCAAGCATCTCTCCCATGTCTCTGATTTCAGAGCTGAAAGAAACAATTAGAGGAAAGGAAGAAGGCTATGGAGTTAACTAACAGAGGAATATTCTCTGAATCAAAGTTCTGACTTTGAGTTACAGTGTGTCTTGTGAATGGGGTGAGAGCAGTTTATTCTAGCTTTTGAAGACCCATCCCTCTTGCTGACAAAGAAGGAGGTAGCCTAGAGTTACGTGCAAATTGTTCTCATACCCTCTTTAATTTGTTTTCCTTTGGATTGTGACCCTGGAAATAAAAGCAACTACAGTGAAAAGTGTCCCGGCATCTATAATAGCAGAGTGTTAACTAAGCTAAGGAGAGTAAGAAGTGAAACAACATAGAGCCAACCATGTGCTAGGTACTTCCATGATTTGCTTATGCAGTTCTCCCGAGTCTCACAATAACTCTCAGGTGTGTGCTGTCATCAGCAAGATTGTCTCCATTGATCTGAGCATAATGATTCAATCAGAAAAATGCAAGCTCATGAGTGAGATGACCAGCCTGAACTTACTCCACTGGTGAGCGGTGAAGCTCGGTTTTTGAGACTTAGGAATCAGGTTTTGTAGTATGTTCTTGCCAAACAAGTCATCCCTATACTTCTGGGTCTGTGATCTCAGCTATCATGTCATATAGATGACAAGGTCAGAGGTTGATGGGGGGCAGGGTAAAAAGAGCAGAAAGCAAGTTCTTAAAACTGCCCTGGTTACTAAGTGTCATGGTTTGAATATGCTTGGCCCAGGGAGTGGCACTATTTGGAGTCCTTGTTGGAGTAGGTGTATCACTGTGGGTGTGGGCTTTAAGACCCTCATCATAGTTGCCTGGAAGTCAGTGTTCTGTTAATAGCCTTCAGATGACGATCTAGAACTCTCAGCTCCTCCTGCACCATGCCTGCCTGGATGCTGTCATGTTCCCGCCTTGATGATAATGGACTGAACCTCTGAACCTGTAAGCCAGCCCCAATCAAATGTTGTCATTATAAGACTTTCCATGGTCATGGTGTCTGTTCACAGCAGTAAAACCCTAACTAAGACACTAAGTATTAATGAAATATAACTCAGGCTTATAAAAAGCCCTGTGAGGTCAATACTGTTGCTGTCATTCCCGTTTAGAATAGACATCATTGTCTAGAAGAGAAATGGAATGTCAACTCAGCACTAGTAGAATCTATTTACTCAGATGCAACATGATGCTGGTTATTTATTTATTTATTTATTTATTTATTTGTATGTGTGTGCATATGTGTTTACATACATGGTATGCAATATAGCACATGTCTGGAGGTCAGAGAACAATTTGCAGGAGCTGGTTCTCTCCTACTCCATGGATTCTGGAAATCAAACTCAGGTTATCAGCCTTGGTAGTAAGCACCTTAGCCCACTGAGCCATCTGGCAGCCCCTTTCATACTACACTTATACCAACATCAGCAGAAACAATGGTCCAGAGTCCTCACCAGCCACTGGGAGGAACATGTGGGTCCTTCTTACCTCAGCCATTCCCTCTACAACCTTCTGCTTGTCCACCTGTAAGATCCCATTCTTCGCTGTGCGAGACACTCGTAGGTCATGCCATTGGCCTAGGGTGAGGGCATCCTCACTCCTGTCGAGAAAGATGTGGTGTTAACATTCTACATCCGTTTGACTGGACAAAGAAACCCAGCTGACTGGGACAGAATTGTTTTGGGTGTCTCTATGAGGGATTTCTGAGAGAGAGATATCTTTGAATTGATGAACAGAGTGAAGAAGATAGCCTTCACCAAAGCAGATGGACATTATCCAACATTTCATGGGTTCAAACAGAATAAAAAGATGGCAAAGGCGTGGAACTTCTCCCTTTGAATGGAGCTCAGACATCCATCTTATCCCACATTTGGACAGTAGCATTACTCCTAGATCTTGAGACACGTGCCAGAACTTACATCCCAAGTATCCTGGCTCATGGCCCTTTGGACTCAGACAGAGACTTGTGCCATGGACACACCTGTAGGCTTGGGCAGAAGTGCACCACAGACTTTTTCTTGGGTTCTGGCTTCCCTGTATAAAACTACAGGATGCCTCAGACCCATAGTCACATGAGGTAGTCTCACCAGACAAATGTTCTTCTCCACCTCTGTCTATATCCCCAATGGTTTTGTCTTAACATGAGTCAGCATTTCATAGGTGTACATCACCATTTCATCAGCGTAGCTGAGATAAAATTGATGCCAAGCTTAGGCACCAGAAGAATCAGTGTGAGGTTGCCTGCATCCCCAGATCTTCAAGTCACCCTTTCCCTTGAAAGGGTGATTCAAAGTGCAAGGTGATATCACAGTGTCTTCTTTGCTAAACTTGACCTATATAAGTACTGTGTGAATATACATATATACCTATACACATTTATACATATATACATATATGCACATATACACATACACACATATGAGTTACCTTTCAGGTTGCTGTGCTCAAATGCCCAACAGGAAGCAACTCAATAGATGGAGGGCTTATCTTGACTTACAGTTTCAGAAAAGATATCAAGTCCTAGTGGAGATGGAGTAAATTATCTGACCTCCCTCAATGAATGACTGTGATGTAGAAGAGTAAGCCAGATAAACCTTTTCCTCCCTGAGTTGTTTTTGATTGTGTGGTTTAATCACAGCTGTAGAAAGCAAACTAGGGCACATAGCAAGCATGTTTCCCAGATGATCCTGTCTTGCCAGCAAGATCTTGTTTGGTTTTTGAAGTAAGGTATCACAACAGAAATCTGACTGACTTGGAACTGGGCTTTGTATACCAGTCTGACCTCCAACTGAGAGTCATGCCTGCCTCTGTCTCTTGAGTGCTAGGATTACATATCTACAACATCTGTCTCAGTGCCCCCAAAGATCACGTATTAAAACCTTAATTCCCAATGCAACACTGAGAGTTGAGACTTTTGATAGGCGACTAATTAGGTGTATCTATTGCCTTTGCTTCATGGGTGGATGAATGTCATTATCACCTGGATTGGGATTTGATAGAGTCTAGATTTCAGTCCCTTCCTTCCTGCACAGTCATGCAAATGCGTTCTCATACTCATATCGCCACCCCCCCCTTGGGGAAACAAGAGAAGGACCCTGCTAGGATCTGGGTCACTTGACCTTGGACTTCACAGGCTCCATAAGTGTGAGACATGAGTTTCTGCTCTGTGTAGATTTTTCAGGTTTCCAATAGTCTGTTTAGAGCAACGCAATCACAAGGAGAAGCAGATTGCATGTTTACTGGTGGTTTCAGAAGGCTTAAAATGACCTTAAAAGCTCAGTTACTAAGTCAAGGTGGGAGCACTCGATGCTCAAATGTGACTTGCAGGAGTTTTGCGCATTGCCTTTTGGAGTGAGGTGCGCAGAAAGAACGTAATTATTGTATTTCTATTTCTGACAATGTCTAGCTCCTGGCCTTCATTGAACCTCCCAATTGCTTTTCAGTCCTGTATCATCTTTAGAAAACTATGAAGAATACCAATGGCTTGATTATTAAAGGGTCAGCACCCCCTAATTTGATTCCTCTGCTCAGGCAAATGCTTTTGTGATTTGTCCTTAGCAATTAGAATTTAATCACCTTGGCCAAATCAATATGCAATAAAGAAACAAGCAGGCCTTTTTAAGTGGTCTATTTCCATAATGACTAACGGCACACCAGTCATGTTTCTGTCTTGCAGAGGTCACCGGTTGTCAATCCAATACCTTCTTCTGCACAATATATCGATCAAAGCCATCGAGAGCTCATTCCAATCGTCTTGATGTTTGAGTCAAGCTATAATGATTTCGATCACAATATCCTTTTCCTAAAATTAAAATGACTTGGCCAATTCCACAGTTTCCTACTATGCAAGCTTTCCCCTAATTTTCTTAATTGAGTGGGGATTCTTTGAAATGGTTTTCAAAGTAAATAACTTCCCAAGAGGCATGTGAAATACTAACAGAGATCCCTGCTGCCAGGTTGCATGAGACAGATGTGGGAAGGGAAGGACGATGGTGGTTTAATCTCTGGTAACCTTTGTCTTCTTTTCACTCAGGATCCAAGGATTCTTTCTCTAGTCACCTTCCCCAACAGGTAGGAAAAGGATACCCCATACTATAATAATAAAGAAACAAACCAAAACAAAAACCAACCTAAAATAGTTCTGATTGAAAATTGGCATAAACTTATGAAATAGAAATTCTCAGAGCTTAGGATCTAGCTGCCAGTGACCCCAAAGTGGGATCTTCGGCTGCAGAGAGGCTAATGGGAGGGACAAATGTTCTGAAGCAGTGTGAGGCATGTCCGTCCCTCCAGATCTTGAGGTCACCCTTTACTTTGAAAAGGTGATTCAAAGTACAAGGTGATTATCATGGTGTCTTCCTCTCTAAACTTGACATATAGTTCTGAGTGAAATGCTTAGGCTGTTTTGCATAATCATATGTAAATTGAATCAATTAAATACCCACAAAAGTTGTCTTGAGATATAAGACGTTTTACATAACTAGAGGGACAAAAATGTTTTTCCCATCCCTTCCCTGGAGTGGGAGGTGTCAACTGGTGTGGAAACTCAGCCACAAGGACAAAACAGAAAAAAAAAATCCTTTGACAAACAGTGGAAACTTAATAGAGACAGCATTTCCCATCAGCCATGAAAATAGTCAGCAGTTTAAGGCAATGATTGTGGTAACATCTCCCTCCCCCACACACACCTCCTAAAAATGACAGGCTAGCAAAATGAATAGCCACTAAGCTATAGCCACAGTTTCCTTGGAAATAACAACATACCAAGATTCCATGTCAGGGTTTAAACAGAGCATCCAGGCACTTTGAAAAGAAGCATTCGATGCACATAGCAGCACTGACCTCTGTATTAGCCTAGGGGCCCTTGAGCTTGAAAGTTAAAAGTAGTCTAAAGGAAGCATAGCGAGAGGCCATGCTGTCAAACTGACATCTAAACATTTATGCTGATACCCATAGCCCTGGGCTGGTCTCAACACTGGTCAGATGTACTGCCTTTTACAGTATGCAGTAGTCATGGGAAAGATGTAAATGCAAAGTGTGAAGACACTGATTAGCCTAAACTGGACAACTGTATCATTCCCACCCATCCACCCGCGCTACCAAGGCTCAGGGATCAGTAAAGAAGAGATGGACAGACTGACTGTAAGGGCCAGAGGGTAGGGAGGACTGCTGCAGTGTGCCGCCTTCTGGATTCCATGCAGCTATGGCGAAGGTGAACTCCCAGCAGCTGTAGTTACCAGCACAAGACCGAGCCAGGAAAAGGTCTGACAAAGTGATGGAGGACAATAACTAGGTCCCAAGCCTCATCAAGGAGCTACTGGCAGTTGGTAGTTGCTGGAGGAGGGAGAACCTCCCTCTTTGTAGGGTGTGGGCACTGGGAGAATTCCTGTGCTATAGTGGATGGTCTCCTACCCAAATGCTAACCGGAAGAGGGACCTATAGGTATAGCCGTATATGTAAGGGAGGATGGTCTTGTCAAGCATAGGTGGGAGAGGAAGTCCTTGGTTCTGTGAAGGCTGGATGCCCCAGTGTGGGGGAAATCGAGAGTGGGGAGGAGGGAGTGGGTGGGTGAGGGTACATCCTCATAGAAGCAGGAGGAGGGGGAATGGGATAGGGAGTTTCCGGGTAGGGGGGAAATGGGGAAAGGAATAACATCTGAAATGTAAATAAAATATCCAATAAAAAAATTAATCAAAAAAAGGGGAAAAAGATAGAACATTGGGAAGGAAACATGTTCAACATATGCTTCTGTATGTAAGGTGGGGATGGGTTATTATAGCCCCCACAGGAAGCAAGGTCATTTTCCATAAACGGAAGCTGGGAATTAATACCTGCTTGATAAGTATTTGGTTTAAGGAAGAAAGGTGGGAAGGAAGGAAGGTGGAAGAGAGAGAGAGAGAGAGAGAAAGAGAGAGACAGAGAGAGAGAGAGAGAGAGAGAGAGAGAGAGAGAGA
>NW_021604622.1:3047741-3063171 GCF_004785775.1 Grammomys surdaster
GAGAGAGAGAGAGAGAGAGAGAGAGAGAGAGAGAGAGAGAACAGTTCAGAAGCAGCACATGCTTCCCCAGACATTGGCAAAGAGAAAACAGGAAGAGGAAGGATAGTGGGCGGCCGTTTAGTGGTCATAGTGGTGGCTGTGGGTTTGGAATGGAGGAAGTTACACAAGGCCTTGGCCCTCACCTGAGAACTCCAGTCCCAGAACCACAGTCAAAGCGGAATTCCACGTGGCCCGCAGCCATATTAATGGACAGGAAGTCCTTGCTGCCCGTGTCGTAGCTGTACAAAAGGACACCATCCCCCAAGTCTGGCCGAAATGTGATCTCGAACTCAGTGAACGAAAGATAGTACTGCGGCTCCAGGGGCCAGGGTGTGGCAGCGTAGGACCTCAGCGACTCTCTGAACTGAGGGATGGTCAGGGCAAATGCTGAGGAGACAAGCAGAATGTTAGAGATCCCTGGGTGCCTGAGACCAACCAGCACGTGGCCTGCACGGGGCTGGACTTTTTTCCCTCCTGGGCAGTACCTACATCTCCTACCTGCCTTGTGGGTACCAGGTGGTAGGGCTGACTTCTGCCAGTGTGGTGTGGGTGGATTATCATATGGTGTCTCATGTCTGGCCCCCAAAATTTCCCTCCTTCCCTGGTGCTCTCTTCTAACATCGGCTAGATAGATAAAAGGATCAGAGGGGAACTCATAGAGTGGACATTTTGCTCCCTGTGTGACTTTATGGAGCAGAATAACCTCTAGCACTACTGACCCGAGGTGACGTAGCATGTGAACAAGAATCAACCCCTCCTATGTGAGGTTCTACAAAACCAAAATGTCCCCAGCCAGCCCTGGCTCAGGTACACTCTTCCACTGACATGAGATTTGAGGAGATAGCGAAAACCTTTTCCCCTGTGTAGCATCTTAGTCTCAAGCCTGAATCATTTGTAGATAAAAATTGATTGGTTTTATAATCATAGTTTTACTTTTATCCTCTTTTGCTTTTAGTTTTTGAATTTGGGAAAACTTAAAGCAGGTTCAAGCTTTCATGGTTTTTTTTTTTCCCAAATCTTTAAACCTCTCAGTTATTATTCTTGAATGTGCATCTGTGCACATTGTATGTGGCTGTACATGTACATTGCATGTACAACTATATATGCATACATGTGTATATTTGCATAATACAGCATAAAAAGATAGGATGAACCATCAGGTCAGAGCAATGAAGTAAAAACAAGAGCTAATTGTCTTATCACATTATAGATTTGTGTGTCTAATTTCCCAGTATTTTCTAGGAAACTGTTAGATTTTATAAAGAGCATGGACTTTTAAGTACACTCAAGCCAGTCCTGTAAAAACCTTACCAGTGCAGACTTCCTAAGTGCTACAAGAAGCCCAGAGGAACCAACCCATGGTTGGTATATTAAAAGGAATATATTTGTGGTTAGTTTAAAACTTTGGTCTTCTGATATTTTCCCATCTCTCCCGGCAAGGCAACCTGGATCCCTGAAGGAAATACTGAATGTTGCTGAACATTGACAGAGGGTCATGTCCACACACATCACTACACAGCCAGGGCCACCCTCTTACCGTCTTCACAGTGTCGACCTTTGAACCCAAGGGGACAGAGGCAGATGTAAGAGTCCGCCTTGATGGCTGCGCAGGTGCCACCGTTGATGCAGGAAGCTTCGTCACAGATCCCACTGCTGCACTCCCCTACACAGAGATCACAGAGCCAGGTCACCAGGTGCCCACTCAAACATATACAGCTGACCCCAGCATCATGTACCCCCCCAATTCCTACTGTCCACACACGCATAATGGACCAGCTCCCAGAATGGGGGAACCCGCTTCTTTGCTATCATCTTCTGTTGGCTTGTCCTCTGGAAGAGCTAAAGACTTTTCCAAACATGATGGACACAATAAATCAAAGGACATTTTATAACCACCAGGGGGGATGATGGAATTGTTCCTGCTTTTAATCCATCTCTATGGTTCCTGAAAGCAGGATGGATAACAAGCACATCCCCCGCCCCTCCTTCTGCCTGCACACATACACACCCCAGAGTGTTTATATTAAAAGTGATTGTGTGACCCCAATTAGCTTAAGTACTGCTGCCTCACTGGCTCAAAGCTCAGCCGTTCAGGCAAGCCTGAAAACAGCAGAACTTCTGCTGAGCTCCTCCTCTCCGACAGGAAGAGGGGAGGTGTCATGGTGCCTTGGCAAATGCTCTGGAAGCCTGTTTCTCCTTTCACGGTTAACTTTAAGAAGGACAGAAGGTACCTCATAGTGAAAAGTACTTCAGGCTCATCTTCATGTCCCAGGATGTGTGTGTGTGAGTGCATGAGTGTGTGTGAGTGTGTGTGTGTGTGTGTGTGTGTGTGTGTGAGAGAGAGAGAGAGAGAGAGAGAGAGAGAGAGAGAGAGAGAGAGAGGGAAAGACAGAAAGAGTTGTGTGTTAGTATATGGGTTTGTGAGTGTGTGTATATGTGCTTATGAGTAAGAACATGTGTGTATGTGTGTGTGCATATATGTGTGATGGAGTATGGAGGAGTGTGGACGTATATATGTGAGAGAGAGTGTGTACATGAGTACATGTAAGTGTGAGAGAGTTACGACAGAGTGTTAGTGAGTATGTGTGTGAAAATGTGTGTGTGAGGCAGTATTGTGAGTCTGTGTTTGTGTAAGGAATATGTGTGTGTGAGAGAGTGTGTGTGAGATAGAGAGCACGTTTGTGACAAAGTGTGTGTGCAAGTATGTGAAAGAGTGTGCTTGTCTGTGTGTGAGAGTACTGTGTGAGAGAGTATATGTGTATGTACACTGTGTGTATATGTGTGTGTGTGAGAATGTGTATGTGTATGTATGTATGTATGTGAAATAGAGTATTTGTGAGAGCGTTTGTGTGTGGTACAGAGAGTGTGTGTGACAGAGAGCGTGTTTGTGTTTGTGTGTGGCAGAGAATATGTGTGTGAGTGTGCTTGTGTATGTGAGACAGTATATATACATATATATATATGTATGTGTGTATGTGTGTATGTGTATACATGTATATGTGTACATGTATATATATATGTATATATACTGTGTGCATGAATATATGTGTGAGAGAGAGTATATGTGTATGTTTGAGAGAGTGTGTGCATGTGCATGCTCACACACACATGTGTTTCTGTGCATGTACGTGTGTGTCTTTTGATTAAACCAGTAGAGTTTTAGAACTACTCTGGCACTGCCATGCACCTCATCTGACATGGGAATACACAGACGTGCTCCAGCTCACTCTCCTCTGCCTGTCTCATCACAGTCCTTCCAGAAACTCGGGGTGAGAAGCACCTTTTCCAGGGAGGAGGGGAAAGTGGGTATGCACCTGCCAGGGATATAAAGTTCAGCTGTGTTGTTTGCCAGTGCTCTGCCACCATGGCCTGATTTGGTAGCTAACTCTCCAGAGATGAACAGCCCCCTTTCCCTTTATTGGCTGTGTTGCCATCTTTGGCATAATTGGCAAGTCCAATCTCATCTTTCCTGACCAGTGATGGTCACCTCCATCCCTGAGCACAGAGACTCCCAAGGAGAAGTTGGGCAGGGTAGTATGTTCAGTTTCCACATGGGATAAGGAGGACAATTTCAGGTGGCTAGAAGCCATAAAAGCCCATGACTGGTGGACTACTCTGGTATGCCAGACTCAGATCCCCAGCTGCTACACCAGGGCAAATAAAACTGACTCTCATCTCCTTTTTGTTTGTTTGTTTGTTTGTTTGTTTGTTTGTTTTTTCAAGACAGGGTTTCTCTGTGTAGCCCTGGCTGTCCTGGAACTCACTCTATAGACCAGGCTGGCCTCAAACTCAGAAATCTGCCTGCCTCTGCCTCCCAAGTGCTGGGATTAAAGCTGTACACTTTTGGCCTCAAGAAGGATGTGACCGTAGAGTGTACAGACTTATCAGATTTATCACTGTAGAACCCCTGTGTGAACCAGCTGTCCTACTACTCACTCAGACCAGAAAGGAACCTCCAGGTTCAGTCTAGCCCCAGAGTACTCACCAACATCAGCTCCATTGAGGGCTTTTCCCAGGGGCCAGGGCCTCATGTCAATCTTCTTTCCATTAACAGTAAGTGACTGCACGCAGCCTTGGAAGCCACGGTTTGTCCCTGTTGCTCTAACTAGCCAGTAAGCACTGGGAGCACCACCGAGGTACAGAGGTGTCCGGAAGGTAATTTTACTGTACTGACCCTTTAAGAAAAATGAAAACTTTATCTCATTTTAAAAATAGAAAGTTAAAAAAAAAACACAACAGGTTGTGATGTGGGGTATGGCTAAGATGTAGGTTAAAAACCTTAGGGATTCCTGTATCTGGATTTGTCTTTAAGACATGGCCCTACTAGGTAGTGAAATCCATAGTTATTGACTATCAGAGTTAACTCACTGACTCCTTAGAGGGCTGAGCTTCCAGAAGCAGTGGTTTTGGAATGGCTGGAAAGGAAGGAAGGAGGTCACATTCGAGCCAATCTAGCAGGCTCTGAAGCAGGCTGGCATCCAGAATCAGCAATCCTCTGTCCAGTCTTCACACCAATCTACTGTGTATCTTGGATGGGTCATGGGGGCTATTCTGTGCATCTGAAGGTTGGCATATGTGGGTGAACATCTGCCTGAACATCTGCCCTTTCACAGTCCCCCAGCCCCGGCCACTGTCACACTAAATACTGCAAGAGAAACTATTGTCAGGAAATATCCAACAAGTTGTATTACAAAATACCTTGAAGTTTGCTTATGGGTATAATTGTATAATTCCATTATTATTATTATTATTATTATTATTATTTTAAGTGTTACCTTAAATGAAGAAGCTTCTAAACCAGGGCCAAACCAATAGTCTGAAGTGCAAATTTGGAGGTTAGAAAATACAGAGCTGCGTGTGAAGGTAAGAGAAAATTAAGATCACGTCAGCTGTTCTGTTTTTAGAACATGGGTGTCTCCTTCGTCTAGATGAAATGATAGCCGTAGGAGCTGGGGGAAGGCGCAGTTCCAGTCTCTGGCTATCATCTGCATGAACTCTTAAAAGTGGTTGCTTCCAGCAAGTAGGAATCCAATCACTGTTCGATCTGTTCCAATGATCAGGTAAGATCTGTAAGTTGAAGGCTGGACCACTCAGTACTTAGAGGGTTTAATGGTTCTTAAGTCGTGTCCACCACACGAGCCAAATGCTCTCTTGGCCTGCTCTGTCCAGATTCTTAGAAGTCAATCCCGGAACCTGTTCTCACTGTTCTCTTCCTCCTCCTCCTCCTCCTCCTCCTCCTCCTCCTCCTCCTCCTCCTCCTCTTTCTCCTTCTTCTTCTTTTTTTCCCCAATCCAGGGCCACCACACAGAGCCTAAAGCTCAATATTTTTTTCCTGGGACATAAATGTGTGAAGAGGGAGAGTTTGCTGATTTTGGCTTTTTTCTTCTCTGGAGTCTGCTTTGACTGCCCGTGCATGTGAGCACCCTGAGTTCTCCAATGGCAGCCTTTCACACTTTTGGGTGGCTTTGAGGCATGGCTTTGTTATTCCCTAGGTCTCAGGGGACTTAGATGGAATCCATACTAGGAAAAATTGTGCTGGATTCTCAGTCTTGCTGATGTCTTCTTCTACCCTGTCCAACTTCTCTTCTCCAGTACTTGTCTCCCCAGAGAATACTTTCTAAAAACATCCTGTGCGTAGGACCTCACCTTGAGCCTGTTTCTGGGGAACCAGCTTAAAATAGAATTTTCTGTCTCTTGGCAGTTATTAAACAGGTCCCAGATGATGGCCTGCTCACACTTGCTGTGCTTGCAAAGTCCCAGTAATACAGAGGCAAACTTCACCCACACCAGCCTCAAAATCACCTGCTGTTTTGCAGTTAATACCTATATTTGATAAAGTCATTGGATATTGAGATTAGGAAAATATAAAACCTCATATAATGCGGGTTCCCACTAGCTACTGGATTCTATGCATAGCCCTCTCAGTGGCTTACATATACTTACATATTACATATGTGGCTTACATATTATATATATGACTATCTCTGGGACAGGGACCCATTGCTGAGACAGTCTCTTACACCTGATATACACTCCAAGGCTCTCCCAGAAGGCTTATCCTTCTTCCCCTGCCTCTTTCTTTGGCCTGTGTAAAAGACATTGCCATCCTCCTGATGGCACTGTTGAATCAGTCCCTCCCAGATGGCATTTCAGGTCATCCTAACTTGGATGGCGGCTTCTGGAATCTACTCTTTTCTCTTAAAAATATCCTCACATTCCTTCTGAGGGTTCGAGTGCTTCAGAATCCCTGAAACAGAAGGTCGCTGATCCCTCTCTACAGGCCACCTCTCCATTTATGCAGACTTATGTTTCTTTAGTTTATTGGGGCTACCTCAATCTGAAACTGACCCAGTTTGCCAATCTTTATTAAACCCCCTTGCTTTCGACCACCTTGTTTTTAATAATAGCATTTTAGACTTTAGACTGAAGTTTCTTTACTCTTATCAAACTTCATTCGACCATTTCTTACTATTGTACTAGAATCATGCACTATGTCTTGTTTCCTCTTTAGCGATGGGCATACGCAGTCTCCGGGTACTGTAATTCACTAGAGTTGGACCAAAATTAATAAGTCTTTCAGGCATGTACCTTTATTATATCATGCCTGGTTAGTATCACAGCAAGGACGTGGCAGTGGGGAGGATGTTTAGACGTAGGCACAAAGGCTCTGGTGCTGTCTGCTCCCTTGGAGAATATAGAGACCTGGCTGAATGTGACTCTAGGCTTGGCTCCCTGCCAGACAATAATTCAAATGGTTTAAAAGATAATCTTCAAATTACTGTGAGCACACCAGATGTGTGAGTACCTCAGCGGCCTCCAGAGTGACCCAAGAGGTAACTAACTTACTTCCTCCTACAATAAAGCATCCCAATAAAGATAAATGGATTATTCCTATATGTGTAACCAGACAGCTCAATGCTTTCTAGGTTATTTGCTAAAGCCACAGATCATAACCCTAGTGCCTACCTTTGTATTTGATGCTAATGATGGGTCCCTTGCTTCCCATGTAGGTTTTTCTTGACCTATGGTTTAAACAACTGTGTGCAAAGATAACTCATCCCTGCATCTCTGGTGTGTGCTGTATCTCTGCACCTATCTCTCTAGTAGGTATGTATGGAAGGGGTTTAAAAGCTCAGACAGGCAAAGCTAAGGGGGCACCACCAGAGTTCTCCTGTGTGCCCTACGAAAATTCAGCCTCTCAGAATTGTCCAGAGCTTTGCTCTTTTCAACAATCTCCTCTTGGGGACCAGATGAGATGAGCAGGGTATGGCTCACACTCACCTGGGACTGGCCTGTCACTGGGGTGCCATTATTCAACTGCAGCAGTCCATTCAGCCCATCTCTGTACAGTGTCACCCTGTGCCAGGCCCCAAGTTTGATTTTGGTGTCACTTATGATGATGGCAATCCCAGTTCCACAATTAAACCTGTGGGGGAAAGAAAAGAGAAGGAAACAGAGAATAAACCAGTTCATGTTTTCAGACTCCATATCATCCCTTTGGGATAACGGCTCCTTTCTTTGGTTTGGCTGGTGCGAGTGCACATGTGTGTGTGTGTGTGTGTGTGTGTGTGTCTATGTCTGTGTGTCTATGTCTGTGTGTCTGTGTGTAGGTCAGAGGTTGACATCGATATCTTCCTCAATTGCTCTCCATTTTATCAATTAACTTGAGACCTCACCATTTGGCTAGCCAGAAAACTAATACCTAAATAAATGAAATAAAACATTAGGGTTGGTATAAAATACTGCTTGCTCTAAGGAAGGCACTGTGCTAAGCACATAAGACAGCTCATGTGATCCCTAGCATAGTCCTTTGAGAATAGGCAACTCCCATAGCTCATGCCATCTGCCAAAGGTCAGACAGCAAGGAAATGATGTTATCAGGAGACTAGCTAGGGTACCGTGTCAAGGCTGACATCTGTCATTCACTCACAGACAGACTGACATCTGTCATTCACTCACAGACAGACTTTATGTGCCCTAACTCTGCTTCATGCAAACTAAAAAGTTAACTTAAAGCAGCTTCCGAAGTTTCTGGGAGAAAATGATCAGGGTATAGTGGGCAAGTCAAAGGCTTCAGTCTAATTCCAGGAAAGTCACAGCAGCATTTGGCCCTCTGTCAGTCCTTAGGAGCCTGTGGTCCCTCCCTGCCCTCCATAGCTGTCAGCCATCCTGTCTCAAGAAGGCCCTGAGAAGATCCTGCCTTCTTCTTAAGCTTCTGGAAAGACAGGACTTGGCCTTCACCACATTGTCATGACCACACAGTGGGTGTTCCATACCTAACTGGTATCAGAATGAATGAATGATTAAAGGCTCCAAAAACTCAAACCTTCCGCCACAGCTCTCCAGTACTTGAGAAACTGCCCCAGCTCGTCTCCTGCACACAATTTCTATAGTGACTGAAATCCAGTTGTGTGCACTGTAGTGTACAAAGTAGATGGTAGAATTTAAAAATCTACAGGACTTGGGGCTAGAGTTACCTGAAGTGGAGGGAGCGTCGGATGAGAGCCAGGGACATGAAGTCTCCTCTTCCATGCTCACTCTCCCCACAGTAGAGCAGCAAGCCATCCTCCGCCTCTGCCTGTGAACACACAAGCAAAAACCACATAATCCATGGCCATTTTTTTTCTTCCCTATAAGACACTGGTGAAGACAAAACAGGAATGTTCTCCTCTGCTAGCCTACTGATGCAACCATGTGGACTCCAGAGAGTCCCCATGTATCCAGGACAGTTCTTTAAAAAAAAAAAAAAAAAGATAGCAGTGGTATAAATTATGGGAGGAACAGCTCTGAGGAGAGGAAGGCCCGTATCTGATCAGCTCCTTGCTTGGCTTTGTGGATACATCTGCAAAGCTTCTAGAAAAGTCTGTGTCCTAAAGCCCTGGTCACAGAGCACCTTGTTTGTGCTCATCAGATTTCTACTGCCACTGGTGAACACCCCATTTCTTAAAATCTATGTTTGGTTTATGTTCTTTGGCATTTTGCCTGCATGCATGTCTATAGGAGTGTGTCAGAAGCCCTGGAATTGGAGTTACAGACAGGTGTGAGCTGCCTTGTGGGTGCTGGGAGTGGAACACAGCTCCACCAGGAGAGCAGCCTGTGCTCTTAAACACCGAGCCATCTCTTCATCCCCAAGCATTCTGTTTTTAATGTGTTCATTCTCTTCTTCCTCTCTACCTGGGAAACATGTAAGTTTGCTACTTTCCTTCCAGCCAGACAGCACCAACAGTCCAATGGGTAGTCATACCAGATGTATCTGGTATGCCATCAGAGGGACAGCCATCTCTCTAACAATTGACACTGTGACAAAGGGCATAGGTTTCCAGACTCCCTGCCATTTTACTTCTTCACATGTATTCAAAGAATCCCATTAAGTTCAAGGTGCTAGCGGAATGCTAGTCTTTAAATGATTGAAAGCAGAGAGGTCTCTGTAATGGGAATGGAATGCTTTGAAAGTCCGGAAATCCAGCCCCTGGGGCGTCACTGCGGAAGTAGCTTTCCCATTGAGAATCTAATCTTCCATAGTTTGTGACATCCTAACCCACCCTCTCCTAGCTGTGTACCTGAACATTGTGAGCACACCGCCCCTGCCAGTCGGATTTTGTGACTGATTTCAGGTCAAGGTTAGTGTTTTACTTTCCCTCTTCCTACTCTTCCTTTGATGTAATCTGGTGTTCAAATGACCAGCAGTTCTTACCCTGAATTCCAGAGTAATCTGAAATGCCTGATAAGAGTTCTTCAGAGGCTCAAAGGTTACGTAGGAGTGGCCAAAGAACTGAGGATACTGGATAAAGATATCTGGAAAGAGAAAGCGAGGTAAGACAGCATGCTGTTATCTTATTCTTCAAAGAAGAAATCAATACACACCATTGTCTGCCTATTACCCCAGAAAACCCCATGTAACCGGTAGCACTTAGCTTCCTTCCCATCTCCCTTTCTCTGTCACACCTTCTACCCTTGAGATCAAGGAGCTTCTGAAACTCTCTAGAGGGAACAGGATTTTGGAGATCAGCCCCGCTTCCCTGAATAAATGACTTAAAGTCCAACATCATCCATTTTCAAGCTTGGCATTTGCAGTACCCAAGGTGGCTCTGACATCACCCCTCTCACCATTCCTGGATGTTCCGTCTATAGTTTTGATAGAGATGTGTCAATGGTAGAGTCCACCTCCCTGGTGCTATTGAGATTTCAAAATGGTTGCTCCAAAGGACCTCGCATTTGACATACTCAGAAATAGGACTCTCCCTCAGAAAGGCAACGAAGCTGCTTCTCACTTTGCCTGGAGACTGGGACTAATTTACCAACCAATATATGGAAGAAAGGGCTTATCTTAGAAGGACTAGAAGATGCTCTGTTTGTATCATACAACTGTATCTGCAGGATGAATCCTGCTCTTCCCATTCCCTTTCCAGGGCCTACCTTCTGAGCAGGCCTCGCCTCCTTTGCCCAGGTTGCAATGGCATCGTGAGCCCCCCCAGGAGTAGTCATTGACACAGAAGCTGTCAGCCGAACAGAGAGTTTCATCACAGGACATGTCAAAGAGCCTTGACATCATGGCTACACTGTTCTTCCCCTTCCGTTGGGCTGGCGTGGGTGGGACAGCCACTGTAGTTTCAGGGAGAGATGCTGAGGTAGGTTGGGCAAATCTGGAGCCCGTCTCTGAGTTGGAGACAGAAGTCTTCTTGGACTCCACCGAGAATTTCTTATTCCCAGCTTTGGTAGCAGGAAGTGGTTTAACCTAAGTTAGAGAAAGAAAGGAAGGGCTCAGTACAAACACTGGAGTCATCGTCATACTACATATATGTGGTTCAAGAACCACAGGCTCAATGTTGGACAAAAACTCCAGGATGATGGTGGGACAGGAGCATTGTCCCCAGTTTATGGGGAAAACTTGGAGACTTGGGGCATTAAGTACCTTCCCCTGTATTATTCAGATCATTCTGGTGAGATACAGCTGATATTTTATGACCTGCTCTTACTAAATATTATAAAAGGCATGATTTTGTCAAGGAATCATTCATTTTCTTATACAGTTTCATTTTACAAAGTTCTGTGGGTGGTAAAACAATCTGTCAGTATATACATATATAAATACGTATATCATACACACATATATACACACATGCATACACATATATGTACATCCATATCAATATCCATATACATCATATCCATCACACACATATACATACACATACATATACATCATATACACATATGTATACATATACATCATATACATATACGTATATGCATGTAAAACTAGTTATAGACAGAGGCTGTTCATAGGTTAACAGCCTGCTAGGACTCTCCCTAGCACTAATTTGTGCCTCGCATCCCCAATCTCATTGACAGAGGAGACAAATCCATTCTGAAAGTAAATGGGCCCATTTCAGTCTGAGGTTCCATGTCCATGGTCCATAGCTAACCTGCTGTGGTCAGCAGAGAAACAAAGCACATTGGTGTCAACATCAGGTGTGACCGTACCTCCTCAAAGGACACATCCAGGTCCAGCTCGTCTTCAGATCCATCATCATCCTCGCTCACGCCGGCATCTGTGACATACCCAGGTCCATAGCGCCCACTTCCAGCCTCCCTGGGACCTTCACAAAGAAAAGTGGCACATCTCCTGTCACCTCATGCCTTCTTTGTCCCAAATTCCATTCTTCTTTAACTAAGCAGCTTTCAAGTCACTTTATGAAATATGGCATTTTCTTACATGTATGGCATTACCTCCTCTCTGCTTCCTGACCATCCTCCCTTACCTCCCTCTATCCAGACATCAAGATCTACTTTACTAAGGAGTAAACTGAGGCTTGGAGAGCCCATAGAAGGTTCCAGAAAACGGAAGTCAACAGTCCCGAGCTCCTGATACTGCACAGCAGCCCCTCAGTAGCATTCCAAACTTCCAGGCTTTGACAGTGATCTAGATTATGTACCGTTTCATGCTCACTGAGAAGGAAATAAATACAGATAAAAACCAGGCCCCTGCATGACTCCACAAGGCTTGAGATGGAAGCCACTGCTCTTCTGAATTGTCTCCCTCGTCTCACACCCAGGAAGCTTCCACCAATTTTGTTTCTCCATGCATGTAGGCCGTGCATCCTATGCTACTGATAAGAATTCCCCAAGTGGCCCGGGGTTGCTTTAATTAAAGTGCATAACTTATCTCTTTCCACTCGGCACTTTGTTAATTAAGAAAAGAGAACATTAAAAGCCAGACGCTTATTAGAATCATAATAGTCAAGCCATATACTGAATTCAAAACAAGTTCTGGGGTATTCCACATTAGGGGAAAAATAATAAAATACAAATCTTGTTGGTCAATAAAAGGATGCCCTTTATTTTATAAAGTCCATCTGTGTTGAGTTTTTAAGGACGTCATGGTTTCTCTGCACATTGTTTCTCTGATGATCAATACGATATAGTTGGAAATAGATCTGCTCACATGAGATGGGTATAGTCCTTCCATTGTGAGGAAAGTCATTTCATCCTGTAAGATCCCATGATTCTCAACAAACTAAAGAATGAGGGTTGGGGAGAGAGTTGAATTAAGAAAGTGCTTACCACACGAGCATGAGGACCTGAGTTTAATTTCCAAAACCCACAGGAAAAAAAAGGTTAGAAATGGTGGTGACCACTTGTAATCTGGTGACTGGGGAGGCAGAGAGAGATTGGCAGATCCTTGGGACTCACTGAACTGTCAGACAAGCTGACTCGGTGAGCTCCAGGTTCCAGAGAGACACCTTGTCTCAATGAACAAACTGGACAGTGTCTAAAGAATGACATCGGAGGTTGTCTTCTGGCACACCTGCACACAGACTCCCCCCTCTCCCACACAGGCATGAATACACCTCTTCCCACGAACAGATGAGATTCGATTACATGTCCATTGAGTTCTTTAACTTCTATGACACTGTTGATGGGGACGTGCTTCAGACAGCTGCACATCAGGCAAGATTTGAGAAGGAAACAGCTGGTAAGCTTCACTTACAAGCACGAAAAGATAGTTCAGTACGAGCTCACATGCTCTGGGGATTAGAACTTTGTGTCCAGCATGCTAAACTTCTGGGAAGCCATGTCGTATCACTGTATCACCGTCAGAATCATCTGTTACATTGGCTTCAGGGGAACCTGTCTTAACAGCTCATCTTGTGGAAGTCCCCATGGAGATGCCTTTTCCCCACCCCTGAAGTTTCTCTGGGAAAGATGAAGTATAAGAACTAAGAATCACTGGGGACTTGTCCAGTAATTTCCATTCATCCCTGGGACATGGAGGTAGGAATCAAGCTGCCAGGTAGAAGCATTTGGTTCACACTTATGAACCGAGAGATGTTGGGGAAGAGGAGGAACTGGGGATAAACTTGGTCCCTCTTGTAACCTTTCTTCACCAGGGCTAGGGAGCAAAAGAAGCTTTGGTAGAACTGTCACAAAAGACCACACCTCCCAAGCAGGCTATCACCAAGCAAGGTTGGGTCCTGGCAAACCAACCTTGACTCTCAAAGAAAGCTTGCCTTCTAACTCAGCCTTTATCAGACATAAGGATGCCTATCTGTTAATGGCATTAACTTACTTCTAACCTGATTCTAAAAGTGGGCAAAGAGAAAAAAGGAATGTGAATAGGATCTGCTGAAAACCAACCAACCAAAAACAAAAAACAGCAACAACAACAAAAACAACCCTCTGTGGCCCTGGGGCAAGAATGGCTTGTGAGAAAAGGCCGTTCTGTGAGAGACAATGAATTATGAAAAGAAGCTGGGACATCTCAATACAAGTGTGCAAAGAGGTATGTGATCAGGTGGGAAATGGGAACCGTGAAGAACCACAGACTGAGTCACTTCAAGGTCTTGCAAGACCTTTTGTGACTTGACCTTGCTAGTCACAACCTTAACCACATTCCAATCTCACATTCCCCGACACCTTGCGTCCTCCAAACTGGCTCTTCCTCTAGGTTTCATGACCTTTTATGAGCAGACAATACCTGTTTTTATATCAACTGGAAGGGTCTAGTGGGAAAGCAGAGCATGAGGGGGGTGTGGGACAAGGAGGGGCAAGCAATATAATGCTGATGTGTTGCCCCCAACTGGCTCCCCACAGACAGAGCTCAGTCAACATCCTGCATCTGGGTCAAGAACCAGAACAGGAGAGTGAGTGGCAAAGTGAGGGAGATGGCATGTGCTTGTGTGTGAGGCTCAGTGTGGATGTAAGGGACAGGCATGTATGCCTGTGTCTACCCAGCAAGAGGACTAACTCTGTGATGTGACCAAGTGCCAGGGTCCTGAGTTTTCTGTGGCCCCTACTTAGACTGGCCCCTGTGAACAAACACACAGTTCAATTCTTTTTAGACATTCCAATGCAAAAATTGCCCAAATCAAAGACACTAGCACCCCTCCTCAGTCCTATGGCACAGCAGTTAGAGAAAACAATTGCCAAAACAAAGTTCTGTGTTTGATGAACTCAGATGATGATGGTTCGGTATTAAAAGTGAAACAAAGACATTATCAGAGATAATGTATCACTGACAGACCTTTAATGATTTACGGAAAAAAGGGAAGTGGTGTGGGGGAGAGAGAAGAGATAAGGGATAAGGAAGAAGATTAATCCTGGGGTTAATGCATTCTAGTTTTGTCAAAGACTGAAGCTGTGGCCATTAAATGAGATAGTACAGAAACACTGAGAGATTCCATGGAAGACAAGACGGGACAGAATTATGTGAAGTCCCTAGGTCTTTCATCATTTAAAGGAAGGATAACAGGTATTGATTAATTTTAGACTTAACTTTAGAATTAATTTAGGAATAATGTTTCAGCAAAAAGCAAGAGTCCCTTCATTTGGAGGCAGGCTGAGCATAGATTTACTGCCTAATTGATAAATTAAATTCAAAAGTTAACAATTTATAAACAGTTAATAAAGGAATACATTCTTTCATTCCAATTGGCAAAAATAGTAACTCATATAGAAGAGAGGAGAAAAGTAGAAATAAAAATCCTGTCTTCAATTAAAATTGGGGTGAGGGAACTCTAGAGTAACTTGAAAACACAAACTAAGATTGGAGAAATGAATGAAACATGTCGATAATTAGAATAACTGTAAATGTAATAAATCTGTCATTTAGGGAAATGTGTGTCAGAGCTGAATTTTACAAATTTGAGGTCTATGGTACTTTCAGAAAGCACCTCATCCGTAAGCCACAGGAAGAAAGAAAATAAAAGGAATGTTATCGTTCTGAGGTGGCCGGTGCTTGGCGTATACATAGAACAAGTCATCACACTGAGCTCTATAACTATGTGTAATGATTGCATATCACCCTTAAAAAGCTAAGCAAATAAATAAATAAATAAATAAATAAATAAATAAATATCCAGCTAACCAGGGGAAAGCAAACAAATCCAAG
>NW_021604622.1:3063571-3091431 GCF_004785775.1 Grammomys surdaster
TCATTGAGAGGTAGGCTGACAACAGGTTTATTCTCTAAAACAATGGGTTTCATAATTGAGGGAATCATTTCTATGCAGACAAGAGGTTATGAAGAAACACTTAGGCCCAGAAGGGATGGTGTAAGTAGTACATGGTATGATGAACAGAGGCTCTACCATCAGGGAGATTGAATGAAAAAGAATTAAGGCATGTCATGGAGCTGGGGAGATGGCTCCATGCATAGGTACTTGTTGAACAAACACAGAGACCTAGATCCTATCCCCCGAAGTCATATGCACAATTCTGGGTCTGGTGGGACAGGTTTGCACTGTCTGTGCTGGGGAGTTGGAGCTTGCTGGCCAGAGCAGTGTGCATGCAGATCAGTGAAAGACCTTGTATCAGAAAAGAAGGTGGGCCATGCCTGAGGAACACACCTGAGGTTGTCATCTGGCCTTCACACACACCTGTAAACATATATGCCTACATATGCAAACACAGAGATACACGAATATACTCTTGTGTTCTCACGCATGAGTGTGTGCACACACATATTTACTTGCTATGTAGCCTAAAATGGCTTCAAATTAATGGTAATCCTCCTGCCTTAGTCTCCCAAGTACTGGGAGTACAAGTGAGAGCCAAAATGTCTGACTGCATACCCCATCTTTGTATGATTCTATTCCTTATATCTGTTTGATTTATTATTATTCTATTACACATAGAGATACTTTAGAAATATCAACTTGAACTATGGCTAGAAGACACAATTCAGGTCTTTGGTAGCACAGCCTATTTGGTGGTGGTCTCTAAGACATGAGAAACAAGCTGAGTGATCTAAGGAATAGGTTGACCCTAGTGCTTCTGATTTTTAAGGGTTTTCTTTCTTTCAAGTTGAATGGATCTGCCAGCAGTCAGATACACTTCAAATTGATGCCTTTAATTTTTAATAAGGAACAGTAAAAAAGGAATTTAGCTCCACAAAATATAATTCCTCATGTACAATAAAACCATTTTGAAACCTGCTATTATTCATTGCTGTGCTTGAATTTTGGCAATTTCTTATTACAACTGCACCTAGTTTAAAAAAACCTTTTTTTATTTACTTCTCTTGGTCTAATTATTAGATAATAATTATATTAAGTTATTATTAGACTCTAATATAAAGCTTTACATTCAGTGATATCCAGATTGCATGGTCTCACTCAGAAGCCAGGTTGGCCTGGAACTTAATATGTAACCTAAGATGACCCCAAACTCATGGCAATCCTCCTGCCTTAGCCTCCAAGTGCTGGGATTACAGGTGAGATCCAAAATGCCTGGTTGCCCACTTCATCAGGGTGTGATTTCTACTGGCTATGTCTATTTGATTTATTGTCATTGTATCATACATTTTACATAGTGTGTACACATGTGCACTTGCTTGTGCTTGCATGTAGGGAGGCAAAGTGTCACTTGGGGTGTCTTCCTAGTCTGTTCTCCACCTTATTTCTTGAGCCAGGTCCTCTCACTGAATCTGTTGTTGGCCATTTTGGCTAGACTATCATGCCAGCAAGGCCCTGGTATCCATCTGTCTGTCTCCCAATGCTATGGTTCTAGGTATGTGTCATTGCACCTGGCTTTCTCAATCGATGTCGAAGATCTGGACTCTGGTCCTCATGCTTGCAAAGAAAGCACTTCACACACCTAGACATATTTCTAGCCCTGACACTTAAATAACATTCTTTCATTTTTGAGATTGTATTTACATCATTTCCCTTTTCATTTCCTCCCTCCAAACTCTCTCTTGAACCATTCCTTAGTCTCTTTCAATATCATGATCTCTTTCTTCATTAAAATTGCTGATCAGTCTGTTTAATGTTACTCAAATGTATATTTTCAGGGCAGACTATTTTGTATTGGATGACTAGTTGGTGTACTTAAACGATTTCTCTGACTCTTGGCATTCCTGAGTGGCCTGTTTGAAGTGCATAGACAGGAGGAGCCCACAAGACCTTTAGAAAAACAACTGAGCCGGGCAGCGGTGGCACACGCCTTTAATCCCAGCACTTGGGAGGCAGAGGCAGTGTATTTCTGAGTTCGAGGCCAGTCTGGTCTACAGAGTGAGTTCCAGGACAGCCAGGACTACACAGAGAAACCCTGTCTCGAAAAACCAAAAACCAAAAACAACAACAAAAAAAAACCAACTAAAATGTATCTATTTCCTCAAATCATTCACATGGTAGTTAAATATCATGACTTAACTATGGAGTAGAACCTTGGTGTCCATTGACAGTCAATCTGTGGGTGTTCAAGTTTCTTATATAAAATGGCACAGTCTGTGTATATGCTTTACAGACTCTTGCCTATTTTAACGCCCCTGTAGATTCTTCATAATACCTACTTCAATGGAAATGTTATATATATATATATACAGTACTGCATAGCTTAGATGTTGTATAACTGTTTCCCCAGATCTGAAGCATCCCCTCCTGGAAGGAGGAAAGCAGAAAGTAACAAATAAGATTCAGGAAGTAAACAGAAGTTAGGGCATCCAGGAAGCTCAGAGAGCTACAGTGCTCACAAGGCCTCTCCCTAGGACTGTGCAAGCAAGGAGGAACAGCTGGGGGAGAGTGAACTCCTCAGTGGGGCTTCCCACAAGTTGTGCATGGAATCTCAGGGAGAAAGGCTTTTGAGTCTGGTCCCCCATCTGCCTTTGAGTCTCCCACACTCTTGTAAATAACCCTGCATGCACATTCCTGTACAAACCCTCAATACAACTCTCTGCTTCATGAAAATAGCCTTAGATGGAATTCTTCTTAGGGGACAGGGAGGGCTGTTCTAGATGCCCTATCTCGGGTGAATAAACATTGGTTTACTTTTCATGTTTCTATGAGGAAAAGTCACACAACATTTGAGAACAGTGGCAGGAAAACAAAGTCTTTGTGTCTTTTATACAGACACAATCTTCCCCACCCCAATTATTTCCCATCTGCTGTTGGTTGAATCTACAGCTATAGCATTCAGAGTCCTTGACTAAGCCCAAGCTTTTATGGGTACAAGCAACAAGTAGACTCCTTGTTGGAGTAGATCAGTGGCCACTAAACTGGCAGGGTTGCAGCTGCAGCCTTCACTGACTTGCTTACTTCTCTGTTCGTGCAACCAGAGCTGGCTTTACCCCAGAGAATACGCCTGGGCTAAAGCCTCTCTCTGATCCATAATCATACTCAGCAGTAATTGAAAACTCCAGACAGTCTGTGACAAGAGCAAGCCAGCCTCTCTCTGGGCCATGAGATTAATCTGTGCCCAAGAAACCTTTTCAAAAAAAAAAAAAATAGAAACAAGAGTAATCTCCTCTCATGTTCAAATAAGTATTGGCATATTGATTAAAGCAAGACTGAGCCAGAGAGGAACTCGAGGTGCAGCGGAGGGTTTCTGAGCATGAACCATCACAAAGCCACCTCCATCAGAAAGAGAATCATGAACTGCTAAGGCAGAGAGCTCACTGTCTGAATAACAAACAGAATGCACCACAAGTTGCTTTCTGATGGAAGAGTTTCTACAGTGTTTTTAAACTTTCACCTTGAGAACGTACCGAACAGGGGTGGAGAGATGGCTCACCAGTTAAAAGTACTGAGAAAGTACCGAATAGCCGAGTGAGTGGGGAGGAAGGATATACAAAGACCACAGAGACCCTCGGGTCAGTTGGTACAACTGGTCTACCATCTGCTAGAATTCCTGCCCAGAAGCCAGGAAGAATGTATGTAGTAGAGTCAACTGGGGCTGGAACTTAGACTATTTAAAATAAGAGATTGAAGAAGTGGCTTTTACTTTAGCTAGGGGTGAAGTTTCACATTAGCAGGTGTGGATCTAGGTTTTATCTTATGCCATCGTGGAGTTCTTAACCCTTTTGTGTCTGGACAAGCATACTCTCTTTTCTAGAGTTTATTCAACAATGAATAAAAAGACCTGTTCAGCAGGATCTCATGCTCCTCATCCTTAGCCTTCTGGAAAAATGCAGCCCAACTTTTAGCAACCACTCCCAAACATCATCTCACTGTAAGATTTCTGACAAATATACTTTCCAGAGTTCTCACCACAAGGCTACCACGGCCCTCCTCTCCACTCTAGGGTATGTTTCCTCACACAGCATGCCATGCAAATACAGGCATTCAAGGTGTTTTAGATGGATGTAATCACTGGGCTTGACCATGAACCCTTGGCTCAAAGCTTCAGCTCCTTCCAAAAGAAACTTGTCAAAAGTAAGTATATGCGACATTCATAGATGTAACTAATGCTCTCTTCCTCTGCACCTTTAGGTGTTAGTATATACTTTCCACAAAACTCTACTTAATTTCCTGATGTACTTGATCCAGTGTTATTTAAGCTACAGACTTCAGGACACTCGAGGGCTGTGAAAACAGTTCAGTGAGCCACAAGCAATATTTTTAAAAATTGAGCCAAATGACCTAAGAATATAAAGTTCTAGTTCAGCAAGGGTGAGATACTGAAAGCACACACACACACACACACACACACACACACAGAGAGAGACTTCTTCCTTGCTTTACAAATTTTTATTTTAAACTATATATTTATGTACATGGTGTGTGTATGCATGTGTGTGTGTGTGTGCTCGCGCATGCACTTGTGTGACTGTATATGTGCCTGTGGAGGCCAGAAGCAGGTGTTTATTAATCTCTCTCAGATTTGTAACTAACTCTTAGGGTGCAGTACTAAACTGCACAGGGTCTTCCATTTCAGATAGGAATCCTGCTGGAGCAGCTGAAGCTTGCAGAAGGACGCAGTGTACGCCTGAGTCAGGAAGTGTTCCTACACATACTGCGGTGGGAATGGAACCTCAATGCTTCTTGTTGAGGAAATAATATCTTGTCACTGCAGGGGCAGCTCAGAAAACTGATGTAGAAAGTCTGCACTTAGGATAATAGACATGACAACCTGAGGCTCCAAAAAGGAGCCAGTGGGAGATGGGTGGGAAGCTGGAATATATATATATATATATATATATATATATATATATATATTTTTTTTTTTTTTTTTTTCCTTACTGACCAAGGTAGATCCTCTTACAAGTAAGATCCATGACTGCAGGGACACTGGCTGCATTATTTACTGCTAACACTTTGGTACCCAGAAATTGCCTGGCATTAAACAAGCATTAAATACATAGATTTAGAATTGTGTGAATTAGCCCTCAAACAGGAAAAAACAGTCATTATAGGTCCTCCTATTATGAGGCATCAGAGAGTCTAGAGACATCAGAGAGAAAAGAGCCTCAGTTAAAAAGAGCCTCTCCATGAGATCCAGCTATAAAGCATTTTCTCACTTAGTGATTGATAAGAAAGAGCCCAGCTCATGGTGGGTGGGGTCATGCCCAGACTGGTAGTCCTAAGCTTTATAAGAAAGCAGGCTGAGCAAGCCAGGGGAAGTGGGCCAGTGAGCAGCACCCCTCCACAGCCACTGTATCAACTCCTGCCTTCACTTTCCAGCCCCGCTTGAGTTCTTATCCTGACTTCCTTTAGCAATGGACTATGATCTGGAAGTATCAACTGAGTAAACCCTTTCCTCCCTCACTTGTTCTTTGGTCATGGTGTTTCATCACAGCAATAGAAACCCTAACTAAGATCGCTCATAAACCAGATGCTGTCCTTTCTTCAGTAAAGTGATTTTAGGGTGACTCCAGCTAGTGTGTGGTTATACATGAAGAACAGGGTGAAGGTAGCCTGTGACTTAGATTTTCAGTTTGTTTTCAGCCATTCTAATCGATTATTTTCGTTGTTGCGACACTTTCTAAACATGACCACCTTTAGTATATTTTACCTTAAACAGAAACAAAACACAAAACTATGGGTTCTTGGTTATAAACTTGTGAGCGTTTCTTTTGGATTAAAAACTATAATGTAGATTTTAAAGTATAGCCCTACTGTGGCTGGGACTAGTTAAGCAAAGGAGAAACCCAGCTCCAGGGCAACCTAATGGAACTTCTCTATTAGTCTTTAGTCAATTCAGGCTATTCTGATGCGCCCTGCTCTTCCTGCTCTGGAAGTCTGTGAGCTATCGCCACCTGTTGGATGACTTGTAAACTACCGCCACCTGCTGGAAGACACCCTCTGGAGCTGTGGGTGGTCCTATGCTAAGTCTTGGCGTCTCCTAGTCCCCTCCCTGCTGGCCTCTGCAGTCTTTTGATCAAGTGATCAAAACTTTGATGGGAGAAGCAGTTCACTGTGTCAAATGGAGACATAGTCAGATTTTTAACGTGTGGTCTATGCTGGAGCTCAGTGATGGCTGACATTAATCCACACTTAGGACAGTGTGAACAAGAAGTAGGCATAACCAGGCTCTTGGATCCATACACCTGTTGTCTCCGTTTCTCAAAGAACTGGGAAACAGAGATTAGTATAGGAAAATGAATCTGCTTACAGTTTGGCAAGCCTGAGACGAGGACGGTAGTGATTTAACTTCCTATTACGCCTGTGGTCATCTTATAGTTGACAGAAAGCCATAGACAAAGCCCAGAACTTGTGTAAATTTAGGTAAGAGAGACGTCAGTGGGTCTTCTCTTGGGGGAAGGGGAACCGAGCCCCAGAACATTACCTCTCTTCTTTAACACAGCGTCAATTTTCTATTCAAGTTTGGGACAAAGAAAATGTCGGACAGAACCCTCCCCAGCTCCTTCTCTTTAGTAATTCCTAAGTTCCCACAGAATACTGGGTCTCATTACATCTTTTCATAACTCTGTTCTTACTAGTCTTTCTCCACTCCTGTCCCTTCCTGCTGGTCCTCTCTCCTCTTTTTCCATGACACATGTTGCATTATGTAATAAAACATCTAATGGAGGCAACTTAACAAAGGAAGATTCTTCTGCTCATATTTTGAGGGAACATCATGGTAGACAGGTGATGTCCAGAACTTGAAGCAGATTGTCATACTGCACCCACAAACAGAAAGGAGGGAGCAAGAAAACACTGGTTCCTCACTTGATTTCATTTTTCTCTTAAATTATTGATTGATCAGTTGGTTGGTTGATATTTTACGTATCTGAGTGTTTTGCCTGCATGTGTAAGTGCAGTGCATGCATGCCTGGTGCTGGAAGGGACCAGAAGAGGACACTGGATTTCCTGGACCTGGAGTAATGACAGTTGTGGGTGCTGGGAGTCAAACCTGGGTCCTCTGCAAAAGCAGCCAGTGCTCTTAACCACTGACCCTGCTTTCTCTTTTGAATTGGGTCTAGGACCTCCAGACCATGGAGCATTACTGTGATGGTTTGTATACACTTTGCTCAGGGAGTGTTACTGTTGGGAGATTTGGCCTTGTTGGAGTATATGTGTCACTGTGGGTGTGGGCTTTAATACCCTTGTCCCAGTTGCCTGGAAGTCAGTATTTTGCTAGCAGCCTTCAGATGAAGATGTATTCTCAGCTCCTGCTGCACCACACCTGCCTGGATGTTGCCATGTTCCTGCCTTGATGATGATGGGCTGAACCTCTGAACCTGTAAACCAGCTCCAATTAAATGTTGTCCTTTATAAGACTTGCCTTGGTCATGGTGTCTTCCCATGGGGTGGGTCTTCCCATCTCAATTAGCCTAATCTAGGAAATCTTTCACAGGTTTACCCAAGGGCTTACCCCTTCAGTGGTTCTGGATCTTGTCAAGTAATCAATACTGATCATCACACATATATTCATTTGTCGTCTCCCTCCCCTTAAGGTCTCTTTTTATCTCTTCATGGTCCGCTTTCTGGTTTTACACACATACCCCTCACATATAGAACCTTGTGTAAATGGATTAAAACAATAGGATTTCCTCTTGTGTCATAGGTTTGGTGGATTCATTCGTGAGTACACAACTGAAGAGCACCGTCTTGCCTTCTCTTAGCATCTCTTAGCAGCCAATAGCTCAGTATAAAGATGTATGACCTCATAAATCCCTTCCACATCCTTGACGGTTGACATGGCTAATTTTGTGCAGGACCAGTATAGGTAACCTCAGCTACTGTGCATTTGTGATTTCAATGGCTGTGCCATAGGCTCAGATGACATATAACAGTCCTCCCTCTCTGCTAGTTCTTACATTCATCCCCACCCCATGATGTTTTCAGAGCCTTACGGCAGGTGACCCAAATTTCTCATTTAGGGCTGAACACTCACTAGTCACTTATGTTCAGCCCGATGAGCAGTTGTGTGTCTTTGCACTAACACCATTTGCCACAAAGAGAAGTTTTTCAGATCAAAGTGGAGAGTATCACTTGTATGTGGGTATAAACAGAAATTTAGAAGATACTTTGATGCTATGTTGATTTAACTAAAAAACAGTAATATGTTTCTCCCTAGTGTCTATGAATGCTTTTGACTGCATTTACAGTACAAGATATAGGTTCTCTCCTCCTGAGTATGTCTAGAACCCAAGCATAAAGCAGTTAGTTAGCCCCCTAATAGTTGTGCCGCTATTACACAAGTAGACACATCCTCAAGTTTCAGCATCGGAGAATGAGCTTGGTAGTATTCCTTCCCTTTTTATTTTGTAGACCAGTTTAAAATGTGTTTAGCATTTCCTTAAAAGTTTGGGAAACTAAGAAGTGAACCTGCCTAGTTCTGGGCTTTTCTCTGTAGGAGACTTTTAATTATTGCATCAATACTGTTACTTGTTGTGGACTTAAGCGGTTTCTATCTCCTGGACATAATTTTAGTAGGCCAAATGTATTTTGAAAACTATGTTTATTATTGATTTTCCAACTTTTTGAAATACAAGATTTTCAACTAGCTCCTAATGAACCTGTGCATTTTATTTGAGTCTGTTGTAATATTTCCCCTTTCATTCACAATTTTATCAATTGGCTTGTTCTCTCCCATCCTTGTGATTTGTTTGCTGAGAGGTTTGTCAGTCTTATTTAGATTTCAAAGAACAAAAGCTTTAATCAATTGTGTATCTCATTCTTTCAATCTCCATTTCAGGCAATTATGGTCTAGTATTTGTTATTTCCTGCTTTGTACGGCATCTAGGTCTGGCTTCTCATTTATTATAGAAACTTGCCGTGAATTATTAGGTTATTTGTTTGAGACTGTGACAATTCTCTGTATGTAAGCATTTATATGCACACACTCCACACTTAGAATGATCGTAGCCATATTCCACAAGTTCGGTAAGTTATTCATTTTCCTTCAGTTCTATAGGTCAAAATGTCTTCTCCTTGATCCTCCAGTGACCCACTATTCATTCAAATTATTCCACCCTTAAGTACCTTTGTAGTTTCTGACATTTTTATTGCTGTTAGTTTTAAGTGTTATGATCAGGTAAAACACAAGAATTATTTCTATTGGCTTTATGTTCATTAATTGATTTTAAAGGAGATTCTATGGGCCATTGAAAGGAATGTGTTCTCTGCATTTATTAAATAGAATCTCCTGTTGATATCTGTTAAATACAGTTACCTATGGTATAATTTAACTCTGAAGTCTCTTCATTGGTTTTTAATTTAAAAGGCCTTCTAAAGATTGGAATGAGGTATCAATGTCTACTATTGTGTCAGATCCTGTCTGACTTCCATGTCTCTCAGTATTTGTTTCATTACTTGAGAGCCTCAATAATTGTTGAACAAATATTATATCTTCTTGATTCATTTTTTACTTTATTATTATGTAGCTGTCTTCTTTATGTCTTCTGGCTAATTTGATTTGAAATCTGTTATGTCAGATATCAGAATGGCTATGCCAGCCAGCTTTTGGTTTCCATATGCTTGGTAAATTGATTTTCATGCTTTGACCCTCAGTTTGTAGACACCTTTGGCTGTAAAGTGTGCTTTTGGAGACAACAGTTTAATCTTGGGGTTTTAAAATATTATAATGTAGTTATAATATTTCTCCCTTCCCTTCCCTCCCACCAAACCTTTCCATATACCTCTCCCCGCTCTCAAACCTATGGCTTCTCTTTCACTGTTATTGCATACATGTATATACATATATATTCCTACCTGAGGGCCAGGGAGTTGCTGTGAGATGTGTCTCCTAGTATAGTAATGACATCAGCAGCGACACTCATAAAGTCTCATCAACTGCCCAAAATGAGCCAAACAAGGACATCAGTAAACATGCCAACATGGATGGATCTTGCTTTTTAACTGAGTCAGCCAATCTGTGTCTTTTAACGGTGAGTTGAAAATATTTGCATTTAAGGCCCTTTGTTGAGAAGGGTTTGCCATTTCCTATGGTGTTGCTGATTTTTGTTCTGGCTGGTGGGATCATCAGTAGCTATTTTCTCCCTCTACTATTAGTATCAAGGGTTCCTGGTTTACTGTGCTAAACACTGTCATAGTTAACTTCAGTTGTCAATTTAGCATGGACCTAGGGTTGCCTGAGAATAAGGAACATCAACAAAAGAAGAAGGAACATCAACCAGATGTCTGTGAGGCATTTTCATAATTGATAACTGATGTGGGAGAGCCTAGTCCTCTGTGAGCAGTGACATCCTTGAGCAGGTGCATTTCTACTGGGCTATCTAAGAAATCTGGCAGAACATGGGCCACGTGGTGGCCAGAAGAGAATCCTCTGGAATTGGAGTTACAGGTGTCAGTAAGCTGCCTGACATGAGTGTTGGGAACCGAACCCAGGTTCTCTGGAAGAACAGCAAGTGCCTCTAACCACCAAGCCACCTCTCTAGCCCTCTCATTCTCTCTATGTCTTTAGACTTTTGACTCTTGTGCCTTTTGAACTTTTAAGCTTAGTCGTTTGAATGTATCTCATACTCCTTAGACATTTCAGTTATGCCCATGATTCTTTCTTCTTTGTATATATAGGAATGAATTGTTGCCTCTGTCTTGTCCTATACTTCTGAAGCTCATCCTTCTAGGTCTCATGCACTGGTGATGCTTTCCACAGTGATTTTTATTTGACTGATCAATTCATTCATTTTCAGTGTGGGTTTGCTTGTTGTTCACCACAGAATTTCAATTTCTATGCTGTTTTTTCCCCCTCTGGTTCTGCATTTCTACTTTAAGTCACTGAATATTTCATCCACTTTGCTAACTTTCTTATCTAAGCTCTTGATCTGATTGAGGAAATATTTTAAGAATAGGTACTGGGGAAAAAAAGAACTGTCACAAAGGCTGTTCAGATGAGATTCAAGCCAAAACAAAATGGCCAAACTGTTGATGTGCAGAAATTTAAATGTGTTCAAAGCAAAAATAAATTAAAGGAATAATAATAATAATAATTAATGAAGTAAAATAGAATATAGAATCCCAGTCGGTGTTTGTTCCTATTTGGGGTAATGTAGGTTTCCCCCTCTTTTTCCCATAATTCCCTCTGCACATTTGGGGAGGGATGGTAGTCTCTATACTTCAAACACCTTCAGTATGTCCTTCCTTTAAGGGATTTCTATTGTTTCCAGAATTCTGGGGTCTGAAACTTCCACTTGCTATTGTCAACATCGCTGTACACTGAGTGGTAAAGTGAGGGATTGTCCTTTTTGTGAGTGAGGCTGAGGCTGCGTGGAAGGCCTGCCCGTCTGTGTTTACCTCTATGTCTGGGTGGTCTTCCTGGCCTTGTTCATCAGTGAAACCTCAACAGCTCACTTCTCTTGCTCTGTAACAATCTCATTGGGGGAAGTTAACTGAAGCAGCAGGGATGGTACCTCCTTAGGGACTTACTCCAGAAGACCTGTGGAGAATCTCAAGCTCCTGCAACACTCTCCCTGCTCCATCTGCACAGCTCCCCCTCCCCCTGAGTTAGCTCCCCAAAAAAGATGTATTCAGTTTCTAGGAATGTCTCTGCAGTCTGGTCAGTATCTCTCCTGTTTGCCAGTCTTGTGGTATCTACATCCAGGGAAAAACAGAACATCTCTGATGGATACCACTGACCCCAACCAGATAAAGTAATGTGGTTTGGTGTATTTCCAGAGAGAATCTGGATGTGGGCACATCTCTCTCCTCTTCAGCTTTTTCTCTTGTAGGAAGAGGGCCTCCGTTTCCTCATCCTGACACTTATCTTTCACCAAGTCAGGGAAAGATGGCTAATTCCCCCAACTTATCTGGAAGGGAAGATTTACTCATTTTTAAAAGAGAAAAAAGCCTCAGGGGTCTTGTGGGATATTAAGATCACCAGCTATTCCTTCAGTGGGATGTTAAGATCACCAGCTATTCCTTCAGTGGGATGTTAAGATCACCAGCTATTCCTTGTCTGAAGGTGTTCTTCATCCTCAGGTCCAGGCCTTTGATAGGTGCACAGGGGCAGCTTTTTGTATCTTTGCTTCAAGCTCAGATTCTTATATAACTGTAAACCACACTAAGTTTGTAAGTGAAAAAAAATACTCTAGACATATAGGTAAAGTGAAACTTTCATGGTAGATGATTGCCTTTACCACAGATGCTTTAGCATGAGGTCAGGGAGGCAAGCCTACCGTCAAGAATACCAGCAGGAGACCTGAACTTAAAGGCACATCCTTACAACAGGTGACTTCTTTGTAGTGGTGGTGGGGTGGGGGATAAAGAGGCAAGGCAAGGGGAGGTTTGGGGAAATTGGCTCAGCAGTTCAAACACTTCCCATGCAAGCAAGGAGCTCAAGTTTGGTCTCCCAGAGGCCAGGTAAAATGATGAGTGAGTGTGGCAGCATGTCTCTAATTCTGCCCTAGGAAGGAAGTGACAGGGGAGCCTTAGAGCAAGCTGGCTAGCAGGACTAGTCATACTGGGGGAATCTGGGTTTTCTTGAGAGAATCTGTCCCGCAAACAATAAGATCGAAGACTGTTTGGAGATGATCCCCAACATCATCCTTGAACCTCCATATGTAAACACATGTATGTCCACACACATGTGAACTGTATCTATACATGCATGTAGACCACACACATACACAGGTGGAAGAGAAAAAGAAGGGGGTGGTTCAAGGTATCAGCAAGAAGTGATCTAAACACCCATCACCAGGCATCTTTTTAGACAGATGCAGCAGAGCTTCCTAGTAGAGCACACCACCATCCTTCTTAAGTTAATGAGACAGGCCTGTATTTATTTATATTTCAGAATTTTTGTAGCTAACCAGAGTGTATGTTCTATGACCTCATCATTCAGTTAAAATTCTAGCAGATATTCTATAATAAAACATTATCTTCAGATACTAAGGTTAGAGAAAATTTACAGTTTGGGTTTTAAAACTATTTTATGTTGTTGGGTGGTTGTTTTTTTTTTTTTTTTTATACCAAGCATTATAGAGCCTAAAACCCATTTCTATTTAGAAACAAGGATGGTATTTCTGTTTTGGGATTTAATGTGTTGATTTTCTTAGCCTCATTCAAATGATTTTGCTAAAATCTAAGTGAAGACTTTACACTCTGTTCAACTATTGGCTCCAGCTCTCCCAGAATCCTCATGTTGCTCTGAGAAACAGCCAAGTTCAGTGGCTTCCAGTGACCTTCATACCCTAGTCAGCCCTGGCCAACCGTACCCAGCCTATGTAGGTAGGCTCCTTTTCCTCCATCCCATACTTGCAATGATAGAGTATCTTCCCTGAACACCCAAAGGACCAGTTCTTTTTTTTCCTCCATTAATTAATTTATTTATTCACTTTACATCCCAATCACAGCTCTCTCTCCTCCCAGGCCCCCAAATTACAAGCCCCTCTCCTCCATCTCCTCCTCCCCTTATCTTGCCAAAAGGGGAGGCCCCTGTAGGTACCAAGCCACCCTGGCACAACAATATACAGTAGCAGGATCGGGCGTATCCTCTCTGACTGAGGCCAGACAAGACAGCCCATTAAGGGAAGGGGATCCACTGGCAGACAATAGAGTCAGGGCTGCTAGCTTTTCCAAGACAGCCTACGCATTTTGAAAATTGTAAGGGACTAGTTCTTAAGGTGAAGTAAAACCCACTAAGGGATTTAGTGTGGAAATCAGTCACCAACTGATTTCTACGCAGATCTACCAGTGAGAAACCTTGAGAAGGCTACTATGCTTACAGACCTGTTTCCTGCTGTGCAAAGCAGAGGTGACCCCTCTCCAGCTCTGTGAGTATAAAGCTCAGTACACAAAGGCCTGACTGGGGAGTTCATCATTGCCTATGTTCACGGCAACATGCTAAATATATGGATAGATGATAAACTCGTGCCCTAAATTTAAGCAAATGGAACACACACACAGACACACACACACATAGACACACATAGACACACACAGATACACACAGATACACACACACACATAAAAACAGACACACAGATACATACATACACACACACAGACACACATACACACACACATAGAGACACACACTGGCACACACACACACATAGACACACATACACAGACACACACACAGAGACACACAGATACACACACACACACAGACACACATACACACACACATAGACACACACATAGACACACACAGATACACAGACACACAGACACACACAGATACTCAGACATACACATACACACACATGCACATGTACATACACATGCACATAGACACAGACACATGCATACACATACACAGAAACACCAGACACACACATACATACACACATACACACTCACACATGCATACACATACATACTCACATACACATGCACACACAGAGACATACACACAACACACACATACACAGACACACATATACACTCACACGGACAAACACACATACACACATATATACTCACACATACATGTGCAGACACACACACACACATACACACACATAGAGATACACAGACACACATAGACACACATAGATACTCAGACATACACATACACACACATGCACATACACATACACATGCACATATACACAGACACATGCACACACATACACAGAAACACCAGACACACACATACACACTCACACATACATACATACACATACATACATACACATGCAAACACACAGACATACACACAACACACACATACACAGACACAAATATACACTCACACGGACAAACACACACACACATATATACTCACACATACATGTGCACACACACACAGAGACACACACACAACACACAAACAGACACAGAGAGACACACACAATTTACAACCCATATAACAGGCACCATTCGGTTGCTCCATTTGACTATACTATTCCTCTTGGGGATGGCTTCCTCTCTCTAGCCCTAGACCCACACACTGCCCTGCTCTGCTCTTCACTGTGCTCTGGGAGGCTCGCATGCCTGGCTTTCTGGTATTTAGCTATCAGGAAGCACCAGCAGGAGGAGGAGGAGGGAGGAGAGAGGGTCAGGGTGTTTAGTCCCCATAATTTCCATCTGTGGCTCATGTGTGTCAGTTTTACATGTTATAGCTGGAAACCATGGCTCTTACAACACAGCTCTTCCTATCTGTCCAGATGCTGGCATGGCGTGGCTGTGCAGGCTTTTGCAAACAAGCTCTCCTTTAAGCTTGCTTCATATTATTCACTTGCCCATCTATTTCCTGCTGGTAATAGCTAAGGTGTGTCTAAGTATTTGTTCAGAATTCAGTTAGACCAACAGATAAGGGCCATCAGGCACATTGTGGCCCTCCTACATGTGTCTGTGTCTAGGTGTGCATGTCTCTGTGTGTGTGTGTGTGTGTCAGTGTGGCAAGCTAATTCTGTATACCTCTAGACTGTGTTAAACTGTAGCCAGAGAACATGAAAGCAAAATCAGTATGTCAAAGAAACTATCTAGCGGCAAGACTAGAAGCCCCTCCCTGCCATGGCTGCCTAGTAACAGATAAAGGATTTAAAAAAGCTTACTACATGCAAATATCCCGTAAAAGTCTCAATTATGGATGCTGCGAATTCCACTGAGTTTTTTTCACCCAGTTCTGGCCCACTTTCGCCATTAGAAATGCACTCTTCATAAGTGCACTTTATAAGAATGCGTGGCCTCTACCACTGTCCACATGTCCTTGTCTAATCTATGTAAGAACCTGGAAATCCTGTTGGAACACACCAGACTCTGGTATACTCTGAGAGAGCCATAGTTGTGATCCTAGTTGCTCACCAAAGAACCTAACTGGAACTGGAATTCAGATGCTAAGAAGTGAATGGTATGACTATGGGACAGAGGGAGCTCTGCCTGAGCAGGTCAGATCAGCATGACCCCAGATCAGCAGCTCTGAACATGACCGTGATGGAGGTCAGGAAGGCCAGAAAAGTCCTGCTTCCTGGACCTTGATAGCTCATCTCCTAAATGAGATCTTTGCCTGAAATTGAAATGTGAGGAGATAGCTGACACAGGGGGGAGGCACCAGTGTGGTGGTTTGAGTAGGAATGGCCCCCATAGACTCATAGATTTAAATGATTGGTCACTAGGGAGTGGATTAGGAAGTGTGGCCTTATTGGAAAACGTATGTCACTCAGAGTGGGCTTTGAGGTCTCAGAAGCTCAAGCCAGGCCCAGTGGCTCACTCTCTCATCCTGCTGCCTGCAGATCCAGATATAGAACTCTTAGCTCCCTCGCTAGCACTGAGTCTGCCTATGTGTTACCACGTTTCTGACCATTGACAATAGTGGACTAAACCTTTGAGCTGTAAGCCAGCCCCAATTAGACACTTTCCTTTATAAGAGTTGCTGTGGTCATGGTATCTCTTCACAGCAGTTGGACATTAACTAAGACACCCAGACACCTCCTCATCCCTCTGCCAGTTTCTACCAGAAGCTCTTTAAAAACCCCTAAGACCAGCAGTCCAGTAGAGATACTGAGTCAGTATCTCTCAGTAGAGAGTATCCACAAATCTCCCTGCTCTATGGGAGCTTCCCCTTCCCCCCTTTTCTTAGGCTCTTACCTATGAATTGTAATAAGTTGATTCCTAAAACCCATCCCTTTACGGTTCACAAATGTCACTCTTTTAATTTACAACGTGAGAGTCATGAGGGCACTGACTCTGTGGAAGCCCATGTGACTGTGAGCATTCGGCTTCCTAACTCCAAAGCTGGGGTTCACCTGAGTGAGAGGAAGGCCACATTTCCCATATCGTGATGAACCCAACAGAAAACTGTTGTGGCTCAGGGCAGAGCATAGAGTTTGCCTTGGGTTTGAGAAATTATGTTTTCTTATCACTTGCTTCAGTTTGTCTTCTCTCTCTAGCAAGAGGATAAAATATGGGTGTGCTGATTATAAATAAATGTATGATAGCATGCACAGAGGCCTCCAGAGGGCAATTGATAGCTATCAGGTATTTAAACAGCGAGGTGAATCACTCCCCCTCAAAGCCAATAAAGTTGTGCAAATGGGTGTAATTCAGATTTACATGAATCCAGGCATTAGCAAATCAATAGAGCGATTACAGCAGTGGGCACCCTGAATGTAAAATCACATTTGCAGTTATGTTTATGCGCAGATACACACTTTAAAATGCAGGTTCGTCCGCTAGGAGTGAAACCAGTGATTTGTTCTTCCTCCAGACTCGGCTTCCATCTTACATTCTAAAGATTTACAAATCCATGGAGCTCTAATTTACAGGCCTCTCTCTCCTCCAACCTGGAGAAAAGCCTGGCAGCAGCTCTTCCCTCCCCGTGTTTCTCCTTCTTTTCCAAAAGGAGCATTGCAACCCCTCTCAGCTGCTGGATTGAGGCTCTCAGGTGCCATCTTTAAGAATATTCTTGAAAAATTCAATTGCAGAGCTCTGCCATGGGAATAATTTTATTTTTATGTGCTAATTGGCTCCTTCCAAGCTTAAAAAAAAATGCTACTTAAAAAAAGAACACCCCAAATTCAAATTTCTTAGACTCTTAAACTTTGGGGGATAAATCCCAGGACTACAGTACAGAGCACAACAAATAAGTCTACAGGACAAGAACAGCTCACGTGGCTTGTTTATGGATGGACGACAGTTTTGGCATCTTTAGGATTTTAAAGAATAAATTTTTGATGGCGCACACACATAAGAAATTCAGATTTCAGTGTCTATAAATTAACTTTTATTGGTGCACACTCACACATACTGTATATATCTTCAACAATAGCTGAGTCTAAAGCCTAAAATATTTACTAACTAGACCTTCATAGAAAAATTTAGATTCTTGTCTGAGTGCGTGGCTGACTTTGGGAAGATAAAACAACAACACCAACAACCAGCAAAAACTAGAGTCACAAGAATATAATTCTGTGCTCTCTTAGGTTTTAATTCTCCTTGAGGCTTTTGGTGTTTGTTTGGTTGAATGATTTTGTTTGGTTTTGTGTTTGAGGCAGGATCTCTTGCCTAGGTTGGCCTAGAAGTCGTTATGTAGGAAGGATGATGGCCAATGTCTAATGCCTCTACCTCCTGAGAACTGGGATTACAAGAATGTGCCATCGTACCATTTATGTGGTTCTGGGAATCAAACTCAGGACTTTGTGAATGCTACTCAAATACTCTTCCAACTAAGCTATGTCCCCAGCCATAGCCTAGGCTAGCCTTGAACTCATGATCTTCCTGTTACAATCTCTAGCATTTGCACCAACATGACCAGCAGTCTAAAGCTACTGGTATGGAGGACATGGATTTTGTTGTTTTCAGTGCCTCCTACCCTACCCATGTAGTTTTAGCTGTTGGTGTCCTTCAAGGAAGTCTTTTCGAGCTATCCAGTCCAGTAGAGGTCTTCCAGGGGATGACAACCTAGATGTGCCTATTACTAACACCTGAAAACTCTTTAGGCACATCAAAGGGGAAAGCTCACTTTCTATGAATGCTTTTCCTAGAAGGACCTCCATTGAAGACTAAGCTTACCTATCATGCTAAGAGGGTACACACGCTTATTGGTCTCAATGGGAGTGTAGGTGGGGTTTACCTCTACTTTTTGGTGATGGCCCTGTGTGAGTGGTAGGTCTGTAGACATTTTCTCCTTTAATATGTCTGTTCATCATTTATCTCATGGATTCAATTAAGGAAATGTTAGAGGATAAAAGAAATCCTTCACTCCTATACCCACCCCAAAAATGCCAACGTCCCCAACCCATACGACTTCTTCTATCCCTCCACTTCTTGGTCAACAGATTTTTTTTTTTTTTGGACTTGTTTCTGAGTTCTGGAACTCTGCTGTTGTTTTCCTGTGCCATGGCTAGTGCTCAGGATATGGAGTCATAAAAGAAAAGCTAATAGACTCAGTGATGGTTGCTCTCGACAGTCTACCATTCAACAATTATGCATAGGGGAAACAACCATTAACATGTTGTATCACTTGAAGAACATGCAGAAAGCATCATCTCCATTCATATGCATTTTCTCAAAACAATCCTAGGAATTAGAGATTACTACCTTCACCAGCCATTACTATACTGATCATAGAAATGGGGAAACTGAGGAAAAGATAACGTATGGGATCTTGAGAATCTATACATTTCATAACCCAGAATTATCTTCTAGATTTTTTTGGTAAAAGAACAGGGCTTGCAGGGCAGTTAAAGCTCCACTGCCAACGGTTTCTCATATGCACCACCAGGCTATCGGGAATGCTGAGAAGTGATATCATGGATTTCAGAATAGTTCCTGATTAATTTCTACAGGTCCTTCGAACATGTACCTGTCTCCATGTGCTTCCTGTCTGCACGCTTGCTACAGTCAATTCGAATCACCACTACCAAATAGAAAATCTTACTTGAGACTGGGGAGAGGCAAACTCTGTTCTATGGTTATATATGTAGCATATGTGTAAGAACCTTAGCATACTGAAGCCGGTCTCTATGAAGAGAGTTGAAAAGGAAAAAACGTAAAGGTCCCAATCTCAGAGCAAGAACAGGCAAAAACCATAGTCACACATTGACACAGAACAATCAAAAACAGGAACAGACATCACCAGACACCGGGAAGGATGGGAGGAGCACTTAGTGTAGAAATCTGATTAATTGAAGCCATGTGTGTCTGTCTTAGATCACTGGAAGAGGGAGGTCTAAAACGG
Organism: Grammomys surdaster; assembly: GCF_004785775.1. Classification (NCBI taxonomy): domain Eukaryota; kingdom Metazoa; phylum Chordata; class Mammalia; order Rodentia; family Muridae; genus Grammomys; species Grammomys surdaster. Next base: position 3,083,388 of record NW_021604622.1, read on the forward strand.
CAGGAAACCTTGGATTTGAGGAGATGTCAAAACCCCAAACAAACCATTTCTACGACATCTTTGAGGATCCGAGGCTACAGTGAAACTTCTTAGGAGCAGAGGCAAAGGTGATAAAGAAACATTAGAGCTTATTCTGATGGTTAAGAAAGAGCACAGGAGAGAACTGAAGGCTTGGTTTGGAGTAAGATGTAAATATTCCTTTTAATGCCCCGTTAGCAAGTCCTCTCCCCATCCCTACTGCCTTGAATTTAAATGTACTGGGACTACTTTCTCCATTCCTCTCTCCCTCCCCCACCCCTCTTCTTTTTTCCTGTGTACTTTTCCTTTATTTCTGTGCATTGTAGTTCTGGGGGCTTCAATGTCATTGTCTAAGACGTTCCCCACTGGGTAGCCCACTTTGGACCTGTATGGTCTTCTAGATCACCCTTGGCTGCCTCTGCTTTGATATGAGCCGCACAGTTTCTCAACCTCTAAACCAGCCTGTTGGCTGGTTAAGTCCCACTCGCACATGAACTCAATAGCATTTATTGAGTGGTGACATGGTGGAGGGCATTGGGCAGTCAGCATTGACCGACAAGGAGGGTATTGTCATGGGAGATACACATAATGAAGTGCATACAATAGTTCCAGACAGTGCCATTGCTGGGGAGAAGACGAAGCAGGGGCGGGGGACTAGCAGAAAGCTAAGGAAGTGAGCTATGACCTAAAAGCAGAAATAGAGGGGGCTGCTGGAGCCAAAGAAAGATCTGAGGGAAGAAAACATGCTGAGGAAAGAGCAGGTGCCAAAGGCGTGAGGCAGGGAGAGCAAAATGATTATTGGCAGAAGCAAAAAGAATATATCTATGGGGAATGCCCTGAGGACCTCAGACCCACTTCAGTAAAGAATTTATTGATCCTTTCTGTGACTATATTACAAGGATGGAACATTAGAAACAAAATTATTTGGGGTGCTAAGGTCCACAGTCCTCCTCAGGGATGTTATATAATCTCAGAATTGGTTATACATGTATTAGTTTTACTTCAATCTTTGTCTATGAAAAAATTACATACGCGTTATTTTCTCCTTATCTATTATTCACTTCCTTTATTTCCTGCCCTTATGCTTCCTGACTGCACTAAGCATGATGCTCAGAAGGTACGTGACCAACAGATGGTGTGTGTGCATGTCCTACAATGCCCCCAGCCTGGCATACCAGCTAGTCATTTAGAAGATCAAAGGCAAATTATAACACTGTTGGTGTTCCTCTCACGGAATTAAAAAGAAATACAGCAGGATGGGGATAAGGAGCGAGAGAAAAGAACTTCAGTCTTTTTAAATATGTATTTACTTAAGTCTCATTTCCTCATGGAAATAACACAGGAACTGAATAGTGAGGCGCGTCCCTCCTGTGAAAGGCCTGAGGCAAATGCAGGGCAGGGCATCATCACTTAGAGTGATCAACAAAACTGTGTTTCTCACGGGAGGACCAGATACTTGAGTCTTAATTATTATTTTTTCTTCCCATTCTGTTCTGTGCTTGATCAAGCCTGAAGCAGATGAGGTGTACACCTGTCAAGCCTCTACCCAAACCACCCTTTGGCTGAGCACAGGCTGGGCCCTGGCCTCCCATCACTATCTGCCAGATCTAGGAGGAGCTAAGATGTCCTAATTCTATAGCTACAACTCAACTTACACAGCACCCCCAAAATGATAATATCAGATGAATGGTGGAATGGAAGACTGGTTGTCAGGGGTTAACAATGGAGCGTGGAGTGGAAATACAACTGCAAAGGGGTACAAAGAGGAAGACTCATGAAAAAGGAATATTTGTTTTGTTAAAAAAAAAAAACTAACAGAAAAGAAATACAAATGTCACAAATTGGGTCCCGTGCTGCCAGCACCACCCCATTTTTCAGAGTCTACACAGTCAAGGCCACTGAATGACTGACTGAATCTCTCCTATGCTGCTGAGCGTTAGGAGACTGATTCCATTGATCCGAGTCAGACTTGGGGAAGTAGCTACACAGTCAGCAAACCCAATTTCATATACCGCCTTCGTAATTATCAGTCTTGGGAAAATCAGAAATCGTTCAGAGATGCTATTTTTCTCCATCTATATGAATAGGATGCTATCTCTCCCCCTTCCCCCTCCCCCAAGTTTCTGGGAGAGATTAATGGATTTCACATGAGTACTGTAGTCAGCACAAGGCCTGGCTCACAGCAGGCTTTCCAGTGTCAACCCTGATACTTCAAAGTCATTAACTCACATAATGCTAGTTGGCAACTATATAATTTCTGTACAGAAAAAAAAAGTGTATTTTGGAAGCAATTAGTTTACAACTAATACCAAATTAAAAACAAGAATGTGCTAGATGAAAGGGGTTTTCTGAGGGTAGTAATATAGCCGAGGAAAAGTTCACCTGAAGCATCGCTTATAGCAAACACCCTCTAAGGTTTCCATGCAGTGACTCATCTGATGGAGTCTACTCCTGTAATCCTAATTTGAAGAACCATACCCATGTAGGAGCAGCAGAGTTCTATGTATTTCAGAATGTTTGTTAATATTATGAGCTGAGAATACACCCCAGTTGCTACAGTGCTTGCTTTGCATGAATGAAGCCCTTGGTTTAATTCCCAGTATGGGATAAACTGGGCATGGTAGTACCTACCTGCAATTCCAGCATTTAGGAAGGGGATCAGAAGTTACAACCTTAGCTACATAAGGAATTTGAGGCTAGCCTGAGTTATTTGAGATAACTCAATACTTTTCGTGGTGGGGAAGTAGAGAGACGGGGAGTGATTATAGAAGTGAGGCCCCACCGCAACTTGACAGCTCAGTTTGAAGAGGGGGGACACTCAATCTTGAAGGTTATAGGATGGGTGTTCTGTTTAGCAGAGCACAAATCCCCAGGACCTGCAAGCCCTGGTGAATATCTTCCTGAGAATAACATTATCCTTGGAAGACTGCTATCAAGGGACCAGGGGTACTTATTCAGATCCTAACAACAAAAATAGGGCTTTGTGTAAACCAGTGGAAAGCCAGCTACTCAGAGTAAGTTTTCCCTTTGGAGCCCCTCTCTTGGATAAATAGGCCTGCAGCAGCTACAGGGTTCTTGAAGAATTCCTGTGCGGAACTGCAAAGACGTCGACCTTTCAAACAAAATGTGCTTACATCTCCTTTCTAAGTCCTCACTACCCATGCTTCTAGGTTTATGTAAATGTGACCCTACTTCAAAAGTACAAAGACTGTAAAGCTGGGCTGGGCTGGGTTGGGCTGGACTTGACATGCTTGCCTGAACCCTTCGGCTTTTGACATCCTGTGACAGCTTGCTGAACCCCAGACCAGAGACATGATTGGACTTTGACGAAAAGCCTGAGTTTGTTTGTTCAACATTGGTCCTAAGCTTCCTCCAGATCCCCAGAGGCACCATGGGAACTTACACAGTCAACTCGACCCTCAGGATGCATGCCAGCATCTGTTCTGAGATGTGCTGGCCGCCACCCAGAGGGCTGATATTACTTGAAGCCCCCCTTTTGTTTTATTTCAGGCTCTTAGTAAGCACCCTAAAGCTGGCTTTAAATTAACACTGTTCCTCCTTCTCCAGCAGTCCAATGGATGAGGTTACAGGTGTTCACCACATTCAGTGGACAGTCCTCGATTTAGCAGGCAATAACTAACCTGAAGAGTCTGGGGGGGTCTTATTCCCCCCTCCAGGGTTCCAAGATGAACTGATGATGAGACGAGAGGCAGAGAGAGACTGTGTATCTCATTTGCTGTGTGATCTGCCCCATGATTGTGCACAAAAACCAACCAGAAACTCCCCAAGGACGATGCAAAAATAAACCTTCCCTGACTGCTTAGAAACAGAAATAGCTCATGTCCCTGTGGAGAGTCGAACCTTCAAAGGGTCTGGGAAAACTGCAGGAAGAAGCTCGGAGAGAGCCCCATCCAGGGCTGTTCGTCTGTTGGTCACTAAGAAGCCCCAGGCAAGTGAGGCTCTGAGAGGTAACCACAGCTGCCCAACTGCTCATGCTCTTCAGGACTCAGGTACAGCACTCACCCAGGGTTCGGATGGTGTCGCTGGGCCAGCTGCGTGGACTGAAGCCATGGGCGTTCCTGGCTCTCACAGCAAACTGGTAGTTGGTATCTGGATCAAGGCCTTTGATAACCATGGAGTCCATCTGCAGACGCTCTTGAATTATGGTCCAGCTCTTGTCAAAATCTGGCCTTTAATGATTAAAAATAAGAAAAGCAACAGTTCAGAAATACCATAGGGGAAAGAGGCTGGCTGGCCATGGGAGTTAACACCATTTTCACTCTGAGAGCTATGCTCATAAAAGTGAGTTAACATTTCCTATCTGTAAGTGGTCCTGCTCTCAAACCATAACGTCATCAACTGGAAGTGTCTGCCAATAAAAGCAAGTAGATCATCTTTAGGGCCAATTCTAAGCACTGCTTAGAGACTGTCTACTTCTGCCTGCTTGGCCTTCACCAGGACACAAAGACCCCACGTGGGAGCATTTATCTGCAAGAACTGTATTTTCCAGATGTTCCCTAAACAAGCCTCTCCCTTGGCAGTCCCATCCCTAGAGGTCAGGAGAGCAGAGATTCCATCTTTTTGCAATCTGTTTCTGAGTAAACAAATACAAATTTTATAGGGTGATGGATGGCATGAATTGCCATGGTAACACCCATGATGACAACATTCACAGACATTCATAGTCTCAATAAATCACGTCTGAGTCAATGTGCTACCTTTTCACATGTCCTTCTGAGGGCATGTCCTGCAGCGAAGGTAGGTCTTCATTTAGACTTTTAATCAAAGCATTCATAAAGCCAGTATAGTCTCTGGAATTGGAAGAGCCAAGTTCAAGTCTGAGTTCTGTTACTTAGTTGCAACGGATCCTTTTGTTTTACATATTTTTTATTTTATGTCTTTAAGTCTAAGTTTTCCCATATGTAAAATATGAATCATGCAGGATCAAGATAAGGGAACTGCCGTGAGATGACATGAAGCACACATGATTACCATCCACTCTAGCATCATGCTGTAAATATGTGCCAGCCACTACTCAGAGGACTCACTGACTTCTGGAGTTAATAACTTATAGATGCTTGCTTACTGCACACTCCCATACTGTACTGCTAACCCATGTGACTCCTCAGCCCTTGAGATAGAGCCAGCATAAATTAAGATGTACTAGAATTATAAAATGTACACAAGCTTTTAAAGAAAAAAAAAAGGAAATCTATCTCTTCTGTAAGTATAAAGTTGATTTTATCTTCATACTGAATTCATGTTGAAATGATAATATTTTGGATATAGCAATATCCAAATTGTTAATAAAAATATAACAATTATAAATATAAATAATTTATTTAGTTTATATTTATAATATACTATATATAATTTATAAATATAATTATGAATACAAGTAATCAAAATACAATATCTTTTTAGAACTCATTTATGTGGGCTGGAGAACTGGTTTGGTGGTTAAGAGCCCTTATGCTTGCAGAAGACCTGGGTTTGATTCCCAGCATCCATGTCGTGGCTCATCGCCACCTGCTTACAATCCCAGGGGATGTCAAACACACACATGTTGCACACCCACCCACCCAAGCAGAAACACCCACACCCATAAAATAAATTCATCTTTAAATTTTTAAAATTTATTCTGTCTCTTTCTATCTTCATAATGCCACAATTAAAACATAAACTCATATAGGGTTGTCCTGCATCTCTTGAGGACAGGGTAGACCCATCTGGATGTTCTGGCTGGAGGAAAGGAAAAATACTGCAGGTTGAAGGCGAAGTGAAAGTTGGGAATAGCAGTGCACAGCAGGGGGCCTAACTGGAGGGTTTGTATGGATGGGGGCTAATTGCCAGCTTTGCTACAATGTTTCAAAGTGTTAAGCAGTGATCTGGTGCCTTAACTCTTTTACCTCTAACACCTATTGTCTGTAGTAGGCTTAACCTTAAAAGGCTCAATCTTTTGTTTTCGATTTTAATATAAAAGAGAAACTAAAGCTCTGAACGGCTGAGAAATTTGGCCAAGGCCACATCTGAGAACTGCTGAGGCCGACTTGGGTTGTTGGGCTGAGGGTAAATTAAAACAAAAGTAAAATGAAACAAAACAAAACTCCACTTGATACTGTATTAGGAACTGGCAATGGTGGGCAGAGAGATCGATTATTAGACCTTTAGCTGGTTCCCTCCCCACGCTTCCCCGGCCTCCCAATCTGGTGTGAAAAGTTCCCTACTCTCAGGTATTTGAAGAGAAGCAGGACACAAAATGTTGGTGTTTGTCTTTGTGAAGAACATATCAGGAAAAGACATAAAAGGTGAAGCCTGGACGGACCCCATTTCTTACATGTGTGCTTGCCTAGTTCTTCACTGGAAGGACTTACTAAAAGTTCAGGACATGGAGATGGAGTCTTCCTCTGGCTTACCATACCAAGTGGGTGTGAGTTGTCTGTGCTGACAGTGTCCGGTCTGGGGGAAAAGAAAAATCACAGGGCATGCCGACTGGAAGAAGGAGGGTTGAGTTCTTCCCTGTCTTGTCCTAAAGGTGGACTTCTTCTCTAAAACGACTTTATCATCAAAGAGAAGAGCTGAGCGAGTGAAGGAAACTCATTTGCAAATTCACATTAGCACAGAATCACTTCACAGAGGAGAACCACTGGAGAGACCCAAAAAGTAAGGGCAAAAGAGATGCGGTCTTTAGATAAAACTCTCCCATTATTTGCTAAGCTTCCCCTGTGCTATTTCTAGAGGAAAGATCCCTAATCACTTTGGGTGTGCTCTAGTTTACCCAGAGCTACTTGCAAATGTCTGCAGCCATCTTCATGCAAAAGTTACAGAGCTGGGGGGAGGGGGTAGGGAGGATTTTATATTCTTTGTTCATCTCATGCAAACAAAAAAGAAAAGAAAAGAAAAAAAAACTATTTCCAATAGAAATGATAGGAATCATTAACATTTAATTTCATAATATGTAGCTCATGCAGACTGAATAATAATTCAAAACCTTTAATACTTTGCCTCTACTTTTGGGTCAGGTTTTCCATTTCATTGGTTCCAGAGTCTCTTGAGGTCCAAAGGACAAAGGTGAGGCTGACAGAGATAACCTGGTGGGAGTATTGTCTTAAACCATTCTCAACAATAGCTCTGTCTTCTTCCACTGGAGGGAATTTTATCTTAACTATAATGCTGGCAGCTAAGTCACCATAGCAACACTATCTTGGCACTTCCCCCCCCACACACACACACTCACACAATGAAAGGCCAGAGTAGGAGGAGTTAGCTGAGAATGTGCTGTCATTAGCTATCAGCAGCTCAAAGTTGTAGCATTTTCTAAGAAGTGGCCAGGGTCGAAGTCAGGCATCTCACACTTTAGGAGGGGCTAGGCCAGTTGATTCCTGACTGGCTTTTAGAATGACTGGGCAATGAGTAAGACATTCAGAGCCAAGGATGTCAATTCAAGGAGTCAATTCAAAGCAATCAGGGTAAACTCAACCAGTGGCTCACAATATTGGGGAGAATTGCTTACCAGCGGAAGGTAATGTTAGGACCCAGCCTGGTCAGTGTTTGAGGGTGACCAGAAATTATAAGCAAGCCCTTGTTTTAGTTTTCTAAGTAAAAGACCCCTAGGTTCTCAATCATATTCTCAAAGATAATTATTGATAGCCAAAGTTTATAAACCAGATCTACTACTCTGCCTTTGTAAACATAGAAAAGAACTTACCTAAAGATACAGAACTGTCTTTTCCTCTTATTTCTTTTCTTGTAACATTTTGATCACCTTATCCATTGCCAGTCAAAATCTTAGTGAACGTTCATTTTCTTGATACCATGAAATTCTGCCTTGTCAGGGTCCAATATAACAGGAGTTATATTCTGTGAGGCTTCTAGGGAAGTGTAAAGACAGCCCACCTTGGGGAGCTAACAGTGTAATTAGGGGAATAGTACATCTGGGGGTCGGTGCAGGAACTGAATCAAAGAATCAGCATGAAGGCAAAACAAAATAGCATACTTTAATAAATGTATTTGAATTGTAATTTTA
>NW_021604622.1:3091441-3104489 GCF_004785775.1 Grammomys surdaster
TCTCTCTCTCTCTCTCTCTCTCTCTCTCTCTCTCTCTCTCTCTCTCTGTGTGTGTGTGTGTGTGTGTGTGTGTGTGTATGTATATGTGTGTGTCCCCATATGTGCTCCACTTAAATATAAGTGTCAGGAGGCTACAAGAGGGCATAATGTATCCTGGAGTTGAAATTACAAGTGATTCTGAGCTGCCTGGCACGAGTGCTGGGAACTGAACAAAGCCTCTCAATGCCTGTGTCATCTCCCAGCCCCAAGAACTGGATTCAAATAGTTCAGTGTAAACTGACCTCTTGTGGGAAGTCTTTAAGAACCAGGAAGACTTTAGATTAAATTATGAAAGTGTTTGGATTTGAACAAATATAGGAATGGAACCCAAGGAACAAATGGAGAATCTTTGGACAGAGGAGATCAGGGCAATACCAAGTATGCTATGTAATATGTTGAATGCTAAGTGCATGTAGGTAAATGTGATAACCAAAGGGAAGGAGTAGCCCTGGTGAGGATGTTCATTTGATCTGTATAAAAGGTGGGTACAAGGCATGAGAATGCATGAGTAGGTAAACAAGCCTGTAGCATCTCTCTTTCTCTGTACACAGTCAAGGTTCTCTGTCTCAATGTCTGCTTGACCACTGAACTGTATTTGCTCCTACCAGCCTAGCACCTAACTATCAAAAGTCAGTTGAGTTCATCCCAAAACGTATTGATGATTTATTAGTGCTTTGTTTGAGAAAGGGCCTTACTCTGTAGCCCAGGTTCCCCTCTAATGTTGATCTTCCTGCCTCAGCCTCCGGAGTGCATAAATTACAGGCATACACCATTACATCTGACTTCATTTTGTGGTCTTCCTGTTTATTATAGTTATTAATATTTCAGAAAGCAATGAGATGCAAGTATAAAATGAGTGGTGGTTATGTTGTTTTTAAAAACTTGATAAAGCTGAAACCTAAATAATTGTCTTTGAACCAGGAAAAAGGGGGATTTGAGAAAGTATTGTAAAATTCTGCTCTCGGCATTGCAAATGACTTTAAGTTTTTGGGTCGCTTCAAGAAACTATTAGTACAGATAAGACCTTTGAGGTACATAAGAATTTCAAGATGGCAACCCAGTTGGGGAACCCACATATAAAGGAATTTCCATAGCTACATTTACAACGTTGTTAATTAGTGTACATTTATAGAATTTGTCTTAAAAAGAAGCATTTAAGGTATTAACATCATTTTAAAATATGAGTTATAACTTTAACTGCTTTTTAAAAATTAATCTTTCACCAACAATCTCAGTGCTGCTCAGTGAGAACTTCTAAATAAGTACATGGGGGGATGTAATGGTTGATTTCTATTATGAGTTTGACAGAAATTTGAATTACCTAAGCAGTGTTGTCTGTGAATATGTTTTTAGGGAAAGAGCCACTCTGGGTGGTGGCACTATTTCCTAGGCTGGGGAGCATCATTCCCTAGGCTAGAGTGATACCATTCCATAAGCTGGCTGGCACCATTCCCTAGGCTGGGTGACACCATTCCCTAGGCTGGTGGCACCATTCCCTAGGCTGGGTGACACTATTCCCTAGGCTGGGTGGCACCATTCCCTAGCCTGGGATGACACCATTCCCTAAGCTGGGGTAACACCATTCCCTAGGTTGGGTGGCATCATTCCCTAAGCTGGGATCCTAGCTTAACCAACAAGGAGGAAGTAAGTGGAGTGTCAACATTCATCTCCCTCTGCTTGCTGACTATGGATGCCATGTGACCTTCTGCCTCAAGCTCCTGCCACCACAGCTAGAGTAGCTGTTACCACCACGCCTGCCATCCCATGAAGGACTATACCGTCAAATTGTGAGGCACAATAAACTTCCTTCCTTGAGGAATTTCTGTCTGGTGTCCCGTCATAGAAATGAGAAAATTAACTAATATAATAAGTATGTACATATAAACTGACTTATGCCACAGGAGTGCATGCACACACACACAAACATACACATAAACACACACACACAAACACACACACTTACACTTCAAGGGTTTTTGTAGGATGGAATCATACCAACACAACGTAAAAGTAGACTGCAATTACCTTTGAAAAACTTTACTGGAGATCTTATGAGAAAATGAGAAAGAAAAGATAACTAACTTTTTGATGTTCTGCCTCTAAATACATATATTGAAAATATTTAATGATTGTTGTTTAATTAGCCAGCCTGGGATACCCATGTGTCTCAGAAAAGTTCGAATGAGTAAAAAAAGAATGTGTGTGTGTGTGTGTGTGTGTGTGTGTGTTTGCAGGGAGTAGGGTTCCAAGAACAATATAAGTGGTTAAGAAGAAGAAAAAGTATATGGTGGTGGGAAGAATTCTCAGATAAAGAAGGCACGGCCAAGTTAAAAACATCAACAAAGATTTTAGTAGTTTGAACTCAAAAGAAAAAAATAGGAGTCATATTTTAAAAATCTAAAGCATTTTAGGGAATACAGATATTTGTCTGGGACATGAACTCTCTGTACTGGCTAGTTTTATGTCAACTTGACACAAGCTAGAGTCATCAGGGACTTAATTGAGGAGGAAGCCTCAAATGAGAAAATGTCTCCATAAGATCAGGCTGTAGGCAAGCCAGTAGGACATTTTCTAAATTAGTGGTTGATCAGGGAGAGCCCAGCCCTTTGTGGGTAGTGCCACCTCTGGGCTGGGTGGGACTTGGTTCTATAAGAAAGCAGGCTGAGCAAGCTATGAGGAGCAAGCCAGTAAGTAGCATTCTTCTATGACCTCTGAATCATCCCCTGCCTCCAGGTTCCTGTCCTGACTTCCTTTGATCATGGGAATTTATAAAGAACTGGGAGTGAAATAAACCCTTTCCTCCCCAAGTTGCTTTAGTCATTATGTTTCATCATAGCAAACTGTAAGATTAACTAAGACACTCTCCATAAGATGTGTGACAGAATCAAAATTCAAAATGACTTCAGTGTATAGAAGTTCAAGGGCAAAGCCAACCCAAGGGAAATTTAACGGGATGTTTAGAAAAATCTCATGTTAATTTTTAAGCAAGTCAATTCAATAGACATAAGGGGCCAAACCCTTAGTTTAAAAAAAAAAAAACCTACAGCAGAAAAGGCACTAATAGGAACTTTCAAAGTAATCACGTGCCCACTGTGAACTCTGAGGGTCATCTGCTATAGAAAAGGCCCACTGCTCAGAGCAGGAAATGGTTTTCTATGTTGATCAGTCAGCACAGTGTTTCTCTACCTTCCTAATGCTGTGACCCTTTTAAGTTCTTCATGTTGTGGAGACCCCCCCACCCAACCACAAAGTCATTTTTGTTGTTACTTCATAACTGTAATTTTGCGACTGTTATGAATCATGGGAGCGTCTGATACACAGGATATCTGATGTTTGACCCTTGTGGAAGGATCTTTTGACCCCCGATGGGGTCAGGACCCACAGGTTGAGAACCCCTGACTCAGCTGCTCCTTCACCACTAGAGGTAAAGTTCAAAGGGCGGGCACTCACTGCTTGGCTGAAATGCACAAGATATAGGGCAGTGTTTTTAGGAAAGAGGCAAGACTGTATCCCATGATGAGGGTGTAAACACTTCTGAGTATTACTCATGGGAATAAGATGCAATAATAATAATAATGGTTTCTTACAGAGACATTAGAAGGGAAACCCGGTGTCAATTAGGAGTGGTTAAGAATAAAGGTGTATGTATGCCTTGGGAGGGAGGGCCCCTGCTGCAGTGGCTGTTCAGAAGCAGAGGAAGGTGGCCATCAGTTGTGGAAGGTTGAGTAAAAAGCAACTTTTAGAAAAGGGTTAGGAGGCTCTCACTGCAAACCATATTGATTCAGAGGAATACTTTTTCTATGACTCAGAGAAAGACAAGTACTGGGCACTGTAATGTACACACACACACACACACACACACACACACACACACACACACACTGAAAAAGTTTCACAACCCCTGCTTATGCCCTTTAGGATACCCTATCATATTTTTCTTTTTTATTCTATTGTATTTTCTTTTTGAACAAACCGTAGGTCAGGACCTCCTCAATAAGTCCAAATACCCTCCAATTTGTCATCTTTTACAGTTTGAGAGCTGGTGTCCTTGAAGCTCAGATGGAGGTGAAGCTTAAACATCCTACAGACACTAACTAAGAAACTGGGCTCAAGGTACTTACATCACACTAGGGAAATATCTTTGAGAGTAGATTTTGGTGGAGCAGGAAGCCACCCTCCAAGGGTCGTGGTAATACATGTAGAATGGTCTGGAGAGTGGAGGTTGCCCCATTGGCCTGAGGTAAAACGGACTAAATGTATAGAACCATCAGATACATGTGGTCCCTTTCAAACCATGAAGGGTCCTCCAATTTAACATTTAAGGTTTTCTGAGGGACACTGAATTCGCTGATGGCTTAAGAGCACCTCCCACTTCCTACTTCATTCTTATGAGCACCAGCTCAGGTGCCAGTGTCGTGGGCTTCTCTAAAATCTCCTGGTGCCTTGAACCCAATGATGCTTGTATACATTGGATGTGGTTTCTTTCGTTTTTCTGTCTCTAGGATGTAAGCTAAAAGATCATTGAGACTTTGTCCTCTTCATCTCTGCATTCCCTGAGAAGTCTGCGTGGTCTTTCAAAAAAAAAAAAAAAAGCTAATACTGAAATTGCTTTCCTTCTTAAAACTTTCCACGGTTCCCTTTTCCCTTCAGGATAAAAAGTGAACTCTTTCTTAATGCCTTTCTTGGTCTGACTCCTGCTTACCCCTCTCCCCATACATCGCTCCAGGCTTTCTCAGCAATCCTAGGAACATTTTCTTCGTGCCTCCAAGCCATTGCTTAAGTGGCTTCCTCTAGTCTAACCCTTTCATATTGTTCCCTCCCTCTTCTTCTGCAGCTATCGCTGATGCGTCTTTCCTAGATACCTTAAGAAGCCTGCCCAGACGCCTTCAGAACTGGGTCACCCACAAATATGTACAACTTTGATCTGTCAATTACAACTTTCAAAATTAAAAATAAGTTCAGATGCCAAGGATACATTTTCTTAGAGCCCATGTCCTCAACCCTGCTGTGCCATTCAGCACTTCAGACTCTCTATATCACTCGTGACACTGTCACAAAGTTCGGGTCATAGCTTATTTATTTGCCTCTAAATATCTTACCCATGATTGGTACACATTCATTAATAACACAGGCTATTATGAGTAGATGTCTATAGTAGACTCCTATAGGGTGTTTGAGGAGATTAAAATGTTAGGGATAACAGGATACCCTAAGCCAATGGTCAAGAAAATCCTGTCAACCTTTATGAGAACACAATTGCTGAAGTCTTAAAGTCCACAGCTGCCTTCCTATGACAATGGTAGAGAAGAGTGTCTGAGATAGACCTTGTATACCTGGCAGAGCCAAAATGCTTTCTAGTCCTTCAAGAAAAGGCCTGCCAATTCCTGACCTAAAGTACAGTCTGTAACCCTCTTATCTCACTGTGACTGTCTGACAAAGTCTCTGTACCCCCTTTTAGAATGTTTATATGTGCATAAATTTATACATAAGATCACAATCACTATGTTGACAGCAATAATCTAAATAGTAAATATGGTATTTTCACATGTATTATAGTTTATTAAAATGTTAACCGAGAGAACCCAGTGATGAACATCAGTCACTGTGATAATTTCTGCTTAGTGATAAACCTCACTTCTATTTGAGATCTGTGCAATACTTGTGATAGGATTAGAAAAGGCAACCCAGTGGCTGGAACAACGTCCCAAGAACTGCTTTGTCCCCGTGGTTTGGAGTTGCCATTAATTTGTGAAGACAGTGTCAAGTTTTGCTTGCCAAAGGAGAAAACATAGTTATCTTCCAACTGAGTACAAAGACCCCTTGACTTCTATCTAAGGAGCCTTTTGGGGACCTAAAGACTGCAAAATAAGCTCCTGGCTCTAAGGGAAGAGACTCAATCTCATAGATCAGCCAGGGCCCACAGGAGGGAGAGAAAGCCCCATGCTCTTGATAGAGCTTCCACTGTCTCTTTTCCAGGCCAATTTTATGCAAAGTTTGCTCCTTACAGGTTAATTTTATGCTAAGTTTGCGCCCCACAAAAATGAACTGTGGTGTGAAGTCCAAACCGTTAAGTCATCACACTAAAAAAAAGTCTATTTGACCTTCAGCTCTCTTGGCCTCTCTTTATTTACATACTGATCTAAACTAGTCAAATGACAAACAGATGGATGGTACAGGGCAATGATAAACTTGATGGACAGCTTGTCCTAGGTGGGCAAGAGAGCAGGCTTTTCCATTTGCAGTTTACAAATGGCTCCCAAAGGTGCTATGTGGGAATTCAATTTATAACAACTTCCACCACCCTGACAAGGAGTTTCGTTATGAACCATCACAGAATGAAGAATTGAAGTTTGAAGGGATCTACCTGTAGGACTTGATGAGGTCTTATTTCTGCAAAAGCATTTATCCCTTTCATCTAAGCCTAAGGCCTTAATGGCTAGCAGAATTTCTAGGACCATGTGGCAGTCTGCAAGGTGCTTCTGAGATTTTCGATTCTGAAAGTAAAGTAATAAAAAAAGAATTCTTGCTTTCACATGGCATCATTTGTTAACTTGGAGTCTCAGCTGGCATCTAAGCTAGTCTTCTTATTGCTAATTTTGGTTCTTTTGGCAAGGAGAGCACCCGAGTTCCTAAATAATTTCTCCAAACAAACGAGGATGGGGAGACATTTTTCATTGCTTTCCATTCTTTCTAATGGATTGTGTTAACATAGTTCTTTCGAGCTGGGTATGTAGTTCAGAAGCAGGCAGGAGGTCCTACTGCACAACAGCAATGAAAGAACAAAGAAGAAAAGAATCATAAATGTTTTCAATTTTCACTTGAGGGCTAGGAAAACTAACCCAGGTCCACGTTCCTCTTAAATATTGTGGTTGTTCATCTGGTTTATGACTATAAATTCTAGCTGTGAGTGAAGTTCTGGAAGACAGCTAGTGGTTCACTAATTGGTGAAGACCACTAAATCTCAGGTTTGATGCCCCCTGGGATGAAGTCGCAGTCAGAGCCTTCAAGTGAGTCACAAATACTGAGATTATTTGAAGCTTCACCATATACTGAGTTGATAGCCTTTAGTTTTTTACAGTATGTGTGTGTATGTGTGTGTGTGTGTATGTGTGTGTGTGTGTATGTGTGTATGCATGCACACAATGAGCATGAATGCCTGACATGTGGAGGTCAGAGGATAACTTGCTGGAACTAGTTCTCTCCTTCCATCATGAGCTTCTGGAATCAAATGTAGGCCATCAAGGTTTGCAGCAAGCTCCCTTTAACCTGCTGAGCCACCTCACAGGCGCCTGCTAACCACTGTGTGATTATAAAAAAATAGCTGTAAATATCTTTCAGTGGTGGCTGGATGGCAGTGGGCCAAAGGGGGCTGGGCTGGGTGGGTTGGGCATGTGCAGAATCCACGTTGGATCTTTTCTGTGTTTTATTTGTGCAGTTGATGGGGTAGGATATTGGCTACCATAGTGGCCTCTAATAGTAGTGGCCTCTAATAGTAGCGACCAAGAAGTTCCCTTAGTTATATTTCTCTAATGCTTTTAGTGTTATCTCCTGAAAAACAAATGGCTGGTGATGTAATCATTTTTAAGTGGCTCAGATTAAAAGACTCAGCATAAAAAGCCCTTCATGGACCCCTGCCCCAAGTGCTGAGTGATAGCTCTTGTCTTCTCCTCTTACAATCACCTGAATTTTCTGGCTAAAGAAAGTCAGACCCACAGGATTACCCAGCTTGCTCAGGGTTCTAGCTAGTTATTCAACCCATGACGACCAGTGTTCAAGTGTACCCCAGCATCTATCTGACATGTGATATGGGGTAGAATCCAGGCTCCAGGAAAGACTGCATTGCCTGTAATGGTGTCTTTAATAATGCCCTTTGATGGTTTGTTTCCCTCTCCCTGTCTCAGAACCCCCTTCTGTCATTCTGGCTTCCAAAAAAATTCCTTGTACCCAGAGCCTTTCCCCCACCTGTGCTTTGAGGGAACTAAAATCTCTGAGAGGTGCTCGAGGCTCAGGAGGTAGAGGCCTTGTCTAGGGCCATGTGGCAGTTGGAGAGTTAAAGACAAACCATTCTCTCCTGGCTTTCCTGCTTCTGAAGGTAAATATTTTTGTTTTCTACTTCCTGTGTGCGTGCAAGACTAGGAAATTGCTATTTCTATGTTTTATCCCCATCAGACACAGAATGAGCTTGAAAAAGTACATGTTTGAGTGCAAAATTAATAGTGAAGGAGAATTACCAACTTTGCTGGGGGTTACACCAATGGTAGGCAGACAATGATAAGTTTTCATCTCTCAGCGTTTAAAGTTCTTTTAAGTTTTAAGTTTGTTTTGTTCTGTTGGTGCTGTCTAATTTATTTGTGGAAGTAAATCATGTGTTAAATCCCTCCCAGGCTTTTTCGATGAGAAAACTGAAGTCTTAGAACTCCAAGTATTGCTTAAGTATTAGAACCAGGATTAGAATCGTTTCTATTCCAGTCACACTCCTGGCTTTGCCTACAAGATATGTTGAGAGGCAGGATTAGGTGCTATCTTCGGCCTTGGTCTGAACTTTGCCATAGTGTCCCTTCCCTCCCCGTCTCTCTTTTCCTTTCCCTTCTTTCTTCTTTTCTTCCTTCATTCCCTCTTTCCTCCTTCCCCCTCTTTTCCTTATTTCCTTCCTTTTTCTCTCCCAGGTTTTCCTCCCATCCATTTGCCATTTCCCAAGAGTTGTTCTACAGTTTGCCCTTGGGGGTTACTTCTTCTGAACCCTGAACCTACACACTCCAGGTGTCTGAAATTCCCACCTCTGGTTGCTTTCAGAACTTACAAGACAACCAGTGCTTGACTAATTCATAAATTCTCTCCACTTTAGCTATCATGATCAGCTTGGACAATAGAAAAGGCCCTAGACTTGGCTAATCAGAATGCACATGGAAATTCTGCTGGGTCTGAAGAGACATCCATCCTCTCTTGAAAGTAGGGAGCTAAACTTGGAGACCACAGAACTTAAGGGTTCAGAAAAGCCTGCTGGAAAACGAATCGATGAACAGAGGGAAAGGTGGCCACAGACAGCTGAGGCGGCATGGGTCTGGTGCTCCCTGAATTCAGACTAGCCACTAGACTTTACAGTCACAGAAACCGATACATTATTGCTTCAATCTTCTTTCCAGTTTCTGCCACTTGGAATTCATCAAGCTCTGCTTGAAAACAAGCTCAGAAGACACAGATGTCTGCTTCCCACAGCCTAGGAATAAACTGGGAGGTCAAGACAGAAAAAAACAACTCATCACAACTTGACAGGACCCTTTGCCCTGGCTTCAGAAAGCCAGAGGAATGAATCCTGCTGAGTCTCTTTGTGAATCCACAACATGGAAGCCTCAGAGGGACCCCTCATCTTTAATGCAGGGTGGACCAAGCCCAGTCTCTCACTTTTTACCCAGAATCAACTGGAGACCCAAATGCAGGCCAAAGACCTTGCATTGGGAATTCCTTTTGTCTGCCTTTTCTTCTTCTTTCTCTTTTAAAAATAAATTACACAGCAGCATTGTCAATCATGAGTTCCACATGAATTTCTTCAGCCAATCAAACTGCATAGCAAGAGCTTAGGATGTAGATAGGAAGGAAGAAAGTTGACCTTAAACTTAGGAAGTTGCCCTAAAGGTAATATGGATCTGGAGTGCATGGTGTCTGTATGTAAAGAGTTCTTCCCTCCCCCTCTGAGAAAAGCCATCAAATATTTATTTCAAATACAATACTTTAAAGTGAGAAGAGCAAGTTTCAAGCCTGAAATGAAGGCCAGTTTGTTGGTAGAGGTGCATAAAGGAATTCCAAAGCTCAGAGCAAAAGATGCTGGGGGGGAGGGGACAGTATCACCAATGAGAACTCACCCAAGATCAATATTCAGGGATATATGTTGGCCCAATTGCAAACATGATCCTCCAAGACGATGCACCACCTTGAACACACATGTAGCTGAGGGTAAGTGAAGATCTGCCCCTGTTTTATGTCATGTGGGGAGGAGCTATGGTGTGTGATCTGACCTGTGACTTACCTAATGAATTCCACAGAGTAGGACTGTATTGGGGCACGTCCTTCATTCTCTCCAGGTCTCCAAGAAAGGGCCACTTCAGAATCGGAAACCACAAGGACATGTGGCTGCTGGGGTGCTGCAGGTGGCAGGCAGGAATCTAGGCAGGATGACAAACACAGCCAGACTTGGCTAGTGGTCTCAGCTGTTGGAGAGGTTGGGTACATCCAAAACAGGTACATATTCTACTACTGAGACATAGCTATTTGGTATGGCCTCCAAAGCCACACCAAACAACAAAACCACAGATGATTTCACCACGTAACATACACTCATTGAAATCTTGTCTTCCTTTCTCCTCCATGAACCCCTGGCTGGAAAACAACTCAATTGGCACATTGGCCCAGAGACATGTGATGTGTACCCTTGAGAATCTCCTGTCACACCTCCAGCTCCTGTCAATCATTCATCTGTTTCCATGTTGCAACTGGTACTTCGCCCCAAGGAAACTAAATCCCCATTGTTACTGCCACTTATTTTACAACACTTCCATACGTGTGTTTGTATGTATGTGTATGTATGTTTTCTGTTGACCAGAATACACAGCCATGGTAGGGCGTGTGGGTGCATCCCCTCAAGCATGAAAAGGATCACATTACCCAGTACCTATTACCATCTACATGTCAAGACTTCCATATCTTCTGGTTTTGCACACACTATTGTTTAGGGCTGGAGGACTTTCCCACCTTTCTAAGCATGTCTTGTAATGGAGTGGAGATAGATTAATGTCACTTCCTGACAGAGAGTGTAGTGTCAACAGTGACCACAGTGGAGCCAGGGTCCACCTCTGTACCACGTGGATGAACATTTGCTGGACTTTCTCCCCATCTCTCCCCTTCCTCACCATCTTGATTCCTACCTACAGGTTAATCTCTCTCTCTCTCTCTCTCTCTCTCTCTCTCTCTCTCTCTCTCTCTCTCTCTCTCTCTCTTTTATTGTCTTGGTGAGTTCTTTCTGCTTCCCTATGTGGTAAGTCCCTGCAACCTGTGGGTACCACATTTTACAGTCTGTCTCTCTGTGCTCATTAGATAATGCCTTGACTAGCTCTGCTGAGTTCTGATAGACCAGAGACATGCTTACTGTGGTCACCGCCGGCCTCTTAGAGGCCAGGACAGTATCTGGCATGTGATTTTTGCTGACTGAAGGCATACGTACATGAAGTCCTTTCTCATTATTAATGATTTTGAGCCTAATTTTACCTTGAGACAGAGTGGTCACGTGCCGAGGGACGCTAAGCCTCCCTTTGCCAGTCTGGCTGTAGGCTGCTATGCTCACTCGATATTCAGTGCCTGGCTTCAAATCTCCAATCACTTCCTCCTGTCAATAATCAAACAAGAAAGGTGTCAAAAATGAAAAGTTCTACGTGGATAGTCTAGAGCAAGTCATTCTTAACCTACCTAATGCTGTGACCCTTTAAAACAGTTCCTCATGTTGTGGTGACCCCCAGCCATAAAATTATTTTCTTGCCTCTTCATAACTGTAATTCTGCTACTACTATGAACCGTACTATAGATATTTGATATGTGGCTCCTGTGAAAAGGTTCTCTGACCCCCAAAGAGATTGCAGCCCACATATTGAGAACTGTTAATCTAAACAGTTGCTCGAAGGTTTAGATCTTAGATCTCCAGGAACTTGCTTGGAGTAGACCTCTATCTAGGTTCAGACCAGTTATAACATTCAAAAGTCACAAAGCAGCACAACATATTTCACAGGTCCAGAGGGTCCGTCTTTATTAGAGTCTGCACAGTGCCCCGGAGTGGGAGCTTATTCACACCTCAGATGCTATTCTCAGAGCTGCTGCAAAGCATGCAGGGATCTTTCAAGGATACCCAGGGTCTTTCTTTCCATTTTTAAATTGCAAGAGAGGCCAGCCACATGGCAAACTCGAGTTTTGATTTGTACCATCGAGTAAGGGATGAAAATTTGGGTTCTCAAATTTTAAAGCAATGGAAACACCAGGAGAGCTTTCTTAAGGTAAAAGAGGGGATCAGTTCTCATAGTGTCTGATCTGATTCATTAGTCCTGAATGAGGAGTGACCTAAGGATTTGTTGTATTTCTGACAAGTTCCCAGACCTTATTGACAATGGTGCTGATGCTGATTTCCTCCCGCTCCCTGAGAACTGCTCGAACTAATGATGGATGCATGTCTGAACTTCCCAGCAAAATCATACTGAGTAGAAAGTCCTAGCTGAAGATTTCCCCCTCTGACTTCAAGAAAAGAGGCTTGTCCCCAACAACAGTGCCAAGTGGGAGGTGCAGCTGGCCTCATCAGAGAGAAGCAGTAGAGTACAGTACAGTGGAAAGGCTACCGGCTTAGAGCCAACATGTTCTGGCCTGAACCTGACTCTTCTACCCTTTCCTACCTGTGCCCGTCACATCAAACCTCCCGAGTGTCAGCTTCTTCTTCAGTAATGGACACATGTCTGTCCTGAATGGTCATTAGGGATTGTGAGTGTACTGTACCATAGTTGGTAAGAAAGCCATGTTCAAGACACAGGTTGTAATACCTACTGTCTGGGGTCAGTGGTGATGCTCCTCTGCTTACCTAGGTTCACTCTCCACTTCAGGAGTCAACCCTTTCCTCGACACCTTTCTGGACCACCTAAATTCGGTGAGCACATTTACTAAATATTTTGCCACTAATTTGGAAACAATTCTAATCCAACAAAACAAAACAAAACAAAAAAACAAATCCAAAGATTTTATAACACTAGTATGACATCAGAAGTCAAAAACTGTTCATTTGACCTCATGTGACACATCAGCCAAAACTACTGGTGAGCTAAGACAATCCATGCGGTTACCTTCAAACTATGTGATAGAGATGAGATGAGACAGAAGTGATTCCGGTTTATGGCTGAGTCCTATCTACATTCTATCTCATCTCACAGGCATCACACAGACACAGACGTACACACAGATGCAGACATGCACAGAGACACAGACG
>NW_021604622.1:3104499-3107093 GCF_004785775.1 Grammomys surdaster
ACACACATACAGAGACAGAGACAGGCAGGCAGACAGACAGACAGACACAGACACACAGAGAGAGAGACACAGATACACATAAACACACACAGAGACAGAGAGACAGACAAACACAGACACAGGCACAGGCACACACACACACACACACAGAGTCCAAAAACATGAACAATCAACTTGTACTATAAGCTGTTACTGTTTCTCAAACAAAGTTGTAAACTATTGAACTGTCCGAGAGCTGGGAACACATCTTAATTTTATTCCAGGATATCTTTAGATGTTCACTGTCACTGAAGAAAATTAGGAGGTTAAAAAAATGCTTCAGGCCTAAAATCAGCCATAGGCCTAAAATCAGCAATAAGCCTGTCATACACATATACAAACACCAAGCCTTGGGTCTCAGTGGAAAAACATTGAAACAGATGGCTATAAGCTAATGTAAACAGGCAGCTTTTGTGGAAATTTACCAGCCTGAGTAGTCACAGACCTTGTAAATAGGTAGCCTTGGCAGACAATACCAACTTAGATAAGGACAAGCGAGTCATAGGCAGAGAGAGTCATAGTGACTTGTCCCCTGAACCTTCACCCAGTCGATACCTGGTTCTGAAAGATATCTGTATTCCCCCTGAACACCCACACTCCAGTGTCATTCCCTTCCCCACATCCTGCCTTTCTGTATTTATAACCCCTGTGTGAATGAATTACAATTTGAGAAAAAATAAATTATTTTAAAAAAATCCTTCAGAAGTTTCAACTAATAGTTATGAAAACTTAAAACATCAATTGTTAATTCCTCACTACGCACACCTAATAGTATTAATACCTGATCACACATAACCAATCACTCTTCTTCCTACTAGGGGAATTAAATAGAACACCTCCATCTATTCTCCCACTTTCTAAGCCAGAAATCCCTGATACTTACATATCCATTCTCCTCTCCCCATCACCCAATCAGTTACCAGTGCAGCTGAGGACACCTTCTTCACTCCATTGGAATGTACCTATGTCATTTTATCCCAAAAGTCATTTAAATCTAGCCCGTACAATGATGATGCTGGGCTGATTCTGTCTACCGCAAGTACTGACTGTGCTCCAGCTTGGACCCTATACTGCTATGCTAACGTTATCTTCCTAACTCTCAAATAGGACCCTCTCACTTTACACTTAAAGCTCCCCGTAGAACAGCATACGTGTGTCCCCCTGGTTCATCCTTCTAACATCACCCAGGCCACTGCCCCTCCTTGCATTCTACATTCCAGTCATACCTAAGAACTTGGCAGGGATCACACTTATGCCATTCAATTCCTTGCCTCTGGGCCTTTGAACCTGCGGCTCTTCTCCATGAAATGCCCTTCTCCATACTTCTGCCTGGCTCACCCTGCCCATCCTTCATGACTCAACTGAGACATTACCTCATTTCTCTACCCCGTCCCCCCAGTCTGGTTAGATGCTCCTCCTCTATGTTTCCTTGGTGTCCTTCATGAGCCTCAATCTCAACACAACTCACCTTGTCTTGTGATTGCCTGTTCACCTTCTCCCTACCCAGTTGAGGGCAGGATGCAACTTCCTATTCCCCTGGCATCACAGAGCTTAGTATCACAGAGTATTGCCAGACAGACCGCCAGTGCTCATGTGGGACTTTTGATGAATGAATAAGTAAACTGAAGTAAAATGAAAGAAAGGAATCAAGAATCAAGATGTCCTCAAGCAGATTACCTCATTAGGAAAAGAGCTCAGTACTGACCCCACCATCTTGATCAATAGTACTTTCTAGACCTTGATTGCATTCCCCTTAAGTCCATGTTCATCATCTAATAGAGACCAAAATCCTCAGTACAACAGTGTTAGAGATTGAGCCAAGTCCTAGGTGATTAGTTTATGAGGACAGAGCCCTCAGGTATGGAGTAATGTTAGTTAATAAGGGAGTAGGCTAGTTAGTTTTTGAAGGAACTAACTCTTGACTATAGAAGCAGGAGGTTCACAAAGCAAGGTCATCATGACTACATGGGGAGGTTTTTTGAGTCCAACCTGGGCTACAGATATTGTGTCTCAAAAATAAATAACTAAGTGAAAGAAAGAAAAAAAGAAAGAAAGAAGGAAAGAAAGAGAGAATGAAAGAAAGAAAAGAATAAACATTAAAAATCTAAATAGAAATGAGTTGTCCCCTCACTCTCTCATTCTCTTCTCCGGCTCTTTCACCTCCTGCAACGGGTGACACAGCAGGGGGCACTCACCAGATGCTGAACAGATGTGACTCTTATGCCCTTGGATATTCAGCTTTCAGAAAGACGACCCAAATAAATTTCTCCTTTTTATAAATCGCCCATGATGTTCTGTTGTAGCAGCGTAAAACTAGCTAAGACAGCACCCAGCTCCAGGCTCTGTAGTCAGCAACTCCACAGACAGGACTGGGTGCCTCTTGCCAGCCACTGTATAAGTCCTCAGACCTGCCTCCTTCCTCCATTTCTGCCTCAGAGTCCCTTGGCTCCTTGTGTGGACCACAGCTATAGCACTTCACAAGATATCTGTTTCTAGTCTTCCCTTTGTTCTCTCTCTCTCTCTCTCTCTCTCTCTCTCTCTCTCTCTCTCTCTCT
>NW_021604622.1:3107103-3122022 GCF_004785775.1 Grammomys surdaster
TCTCTCTCTCTCTCTCTCTCTCTCTCTCTCTCTCTCTCTCTCTCTCTATCTCTATCTCTATCTCTATCTCTATCTCTATCTCTCTCCTACATATTCCTCCACAAGGGATCTCTGCTGAACATGAGGTCTGTGTTCATAGTGCCTCCTCCTGCTCTGCCTCCTGGACTCCTAATTCTATCTTCTATCTCAAGGTTGAGGTCAAGTTGAGAGGTCTAGAGTCTAGAGGGAGTGAGGGGTCTAAAACCTCAGGTTTTCTCTTCTCTCAACTGACACTCCAGGCGTGTCCCACAGAGCAGAAATACTTTCAAACTAAATGAATGTTCTGCGGGCTTTTTTTGCAGGATCCTTTTTCTCCTGGGAAGTTATCATAGAGAAAGTAAAAGAAATATTAAAGTCAGAATAAAGATAATGTTGATAGGATAAGGTGGGCTATAGTACAAAGCTACAGCTACACACACACACACACACACACACACATACACACACACACATACACATACACACACACACATACACACATACACACACACACACATACACACACACATACACACACACATACACACACACATACACACACATACACACACACATACACACACACATACACACACATACACACACACATACACACACATACACATATACACACACACACACACACACACACACACACACACATATATATATATGGAAATTATGTGATTTCATAGATTAGTGTTGATTTAGCCAGGAGCGGATACCAAATTTAACTAATATTAATTCCCATCTGTGGCTGGCTTATTTGTCCCATATCCTTGCCTTTGTGCATATACCTTTATTTAATTCAGTGTACTCATGACATATACTTAGTAAGGGACGAATTAGGATCCAAACCCTGCTCAACATGACTCTGAAACGTGAGTTCTAAATTAATCATATCTACACTGGAAAGTATTGTGAGGTTTGCAGCAATAATAAATAATGAAGGCTAGATTATTATTTAATACAATATACAGCAAGAGTTTATAGAACATTATTGTGATACGAATGATCATAGATCAGAACTGTGGGTGTATCAAGTATAAAAATGAAGAAAAAATTCTATTTATAGAAGTGGCGTACATACATTAGCAAGCACTCAAACTGTTCGTTAGACATGGAAAATTAATGCTACCATCAGATGAGGAGAGACAGAGGCCAACTGCTTCCAGCTCACCATTCTCATGCTGATACGCCAATCCAGCGCCCACCTGTGAGAGGCTCAAGAGTACTGAGAAGTTAGGGCCATGAAGAAAGAACCAGGTTCAGTGATTTACTCTCATTTCCTCTGCTGACACTTCTCCCCCCAAACGGAATTTCTCAGGATATTATGACTTGTGAAAATCTTTGGAATGATTAGTGAAATACCAGACAATTCAACAAATCTTTATATGTCTGTCCTTGAAACTCTTGTAAATGCCACTTCAGACTTCCATGAAACTGGAGGAAATGCCCAATATGTTCTTCGCTAAATAAACAGGTTTTGCTGTGTTCTGGTGCTTCGTCAAAGTCTGAAAGTAAGCCAAGACATTCCTCTCTCTCGTGCTTCATTTTTTGTTGGGGATGCTTTCTTGGGGAAGCCAGACTGAATGAAGGATCCTTCTCTAGCTCTCCCTCCATCTCTTCATTTTGTTTGGCTTTTGGCAAGGTTGAGCACTGTCAGAGGGCCTGATTTTTATTTGTTTTCTTGTCTATTCTTTTATAAAATGCAAAAAGCACTTCGTAAAGTTGCATCCTTTGCCTCCACAACACCAGGAACATCTGTCAGTGACTCGCTCTCCATTGATTCACATCTGTAGGGATTTTGAAAGGCAGGTCATGCATTTCACTGAGGTCAGAGAGAAGGTTCAAATAACTGAGTGAAGATAGCTCTTCCCCAGGGTTCTTCCCTCTTCACAGGTGAACACAGTATCATACTTGCATCGCACGATTGGTTTAGCCGAATGCTCTTACATAGTGTTTTGGAATTTATAAGGTCTTAGCACACCAGTGCTTTTGCCAATTCACGCAATAGCTCTGAGAGGTCAATGCTATTATCCACACTTTATAGATGCAGGAACTGGATCAAAACAGCAATGAAGTTATCTCAAGTAGTGACTATAGCTTCCATTATAAAATTTTCCATAACTTAGTCTTTCCAATCTCCTGGCTTCCAGATGTAGCACATTCATATCTAAAGCTAGTCTCTGCTTGTTTGAAGTTCAATTGCCTTTCTGTAACTACTGTCTTAGTACCCCTTCCATTTACAAACTGATCTTATGACTCAACTTCTTCATATCCATCCGGTCCTCATCCATAACAGAATCCCTGCACTTCAGCGTGGACCATGGCATGAGATCACGAGCCTCCCTTCCTTTGGCCTTGTCACATGAACAAAATTGGTCCAATAAGACACAGGTGAAAATGCAGGGCCTTGTTTCTGAGCTACTCATTAGAAAGAAGGGGTGTGTGTTCCCTCTTCCTTTTCTCATTCATTGGCTACAACATGGTTGTGGCAGTTAGTTGCTTTAAAACATGGGGATGAGGGCACAAAGGGTAGGCAGAGCAATGGGGTGGGAGGCTGGAGAGAAAAAGAATTCATCGACGATACCTGAACAATCATGAGTCTCAAGGGATCCAATGCCTTTTACACACAGGCACACACACACACACACACACACACACACAAACACACACACACAAGCACACACACACATACACACACACACATGAACACACACACATACACACACACATACACACACACGAACACACACACACATATACACACACACACACACAATCTTTAAAAAGGGAAAGAACAAGACGGAAGAGAGCTAAAAATCTTCCTTGTATGGAATCTCCTCTAAATACTACAAGAGAGTTTATAGCCTTCGTGTTTGCCCACTAAGATACCAGGCACACTTCTATATGCCTTCTATTGACTGACATACTTCTATATGCCCTCTACTGACCAATGTGGTGCCAGTTAGGAAGCATAGCTAGTCTACCCATGTTCTGTCAAAGAGATCCTGATGAGCTCAGTGACCTTACTGAAGTTCACCTTTACTCAGGTGATAATAGAATGAGAACTAGAAACAAGTCTTCCGATTCCTAAGTTTTCTCTCTCTGATTTTAGATATGACCTAAACAGAATCAACATTCTGGCTCAGGCAGACCAATAGAGACCAAAGAACTATCCAGAGTCTTTAGGTAAGCAACACAACCTAGTGAGATAGCCGAAGAAACCAGAACTTTCTATTTCTGTTTTATCTCTTCTCTAAAGATTCTGTGGGATTTTATAATGTACATAATGCATGTATAATGTATAAATACATAAATATACATATATTGGTGTGTGCTCAAACACTTAACTGATGGCACATGATCAAAATGTAAAAATCGCCAGTCTAACACTTATTCTTTATTTCTAATGCTCAAGAATATTACCAAATTTTCTTTGCTTTACTTCACTATTTTGTTTTGCAGAGTGGAGCCGCAAATCATCTTTCTAAGACAAAGGATAAAGTGGGTGCAAGAAGCTAACCATATCAGAAGCTTCTAGAAGCCTATCAAACAGTCTCTAAGGATGCTACACTGACAGCCAGGTGATTTTGGTCAGAATATCTGTTGTGTTTCCCCCTTTCAGTGTGTCATTAAATCTGATTATCCATTTGTCAAGCTTCTTCCCTACTCAATCTTGAAAATCAAAACCAAGTTTTATTTTTGGTGATTGGGCCTATGTTACTATAGGGACATTCTGTGGCAGTAAAAGTAAGGATAAGAGAGGTTGTGGGGCGGGGAGACTTCCCCATCATGTGGTTCATGAGTTTAAATATTTTCTCTTTTGAACTAGCTTCCCATAACCTTAGAACAGAATTCAAATGACTTCAACCTGTTAGCCTTTCTTTGCCTTCTGAGATAACAACACATCAGGCACAAAGATGCTAATACCCCTTCCTAAGTGATTAAAATCCCACTTGCTAACCCTATGATTAGTTATCTACATGGGCCTTACATAGGACAAAGGGATGCAGAAAATTAAACATTCAGTGAAGAGGATCCCCCCCCTTCCCCAATCCTGGGCTTGGGTTAGCATTCAACTTCCCAAAGATATACAAAAATTGCCTGGTGACCAGGAAGAGGTCTCTGAAGAGAGAGAAAGGAAAGCAGAAGAGAACTAAAGAAGAGAAACTCTGCAGAGCTAAACTCAATCCACAGAGCTCCTGCCTGTGCCCACAAGCTTGATAGAGGCAAATACACTCCCTCCTTTGCAATGTAAATTGTATTCACCACCGCCTAGGTCTAAGTCTGTGCAGGTGTGCTGAGAACACTACAACAGGTGCCTCCTTTAATCCTCACAACATCTGTATGCTATAGGTTGAAATGCCAAAGTACGGAGGTCCCAAACGTCCTCTGCTTAAGGCACACACGACTTCTCAGAAACATTTTACATCATCTCTGGGCCATAAGAAACACACGACAACTCCATTTACTAAGCAGTTATACCCAAACACCTTCTTAATATTAAATTCACAGAGATGTTGCTGTTTTCCTCCTTGAAAGTTATTATTATTATCATTATTCTTGCCATTATTATTGTTTGTGTTTGTGTGTGCATGATACATATGTGGGCTATGAGCCATGTACAAAGGACAGAGGACAGCTTTATGAACTCAGTGTCTCTACCTTTCCATGCTCTGGTAAACAAACTCCAGGTCACCAGGTTGTATATCAACTTCTTTTTACTCATCAAGCCTTCTCGCTAGCTCCAAAATTATGACAGAGTGCTCGTATCAGCTTTACAGCAGACTGCCGAGGTACTCTGACACACAGTTTGGCAACCACAGATACTATATGTGGCCTTGGACAGCAATGGAGTCCTTACTTGGCTGATGGGAGACAGAGACTCAGAACTATTGCCTGGTTGGTTGGTCAGTTGGGTGTAGCATAAGAATCTGAACTCATGGATTGCCATTCTATAAGACTTCCCTATAGGCTCTGTCCTATACATTTATCATATTCATGCATGTTAGAAGCTTCTAGAAGAAGTTCCCTCTAGTCCTGTATAGAAGACATATGTCCTCACCCCCACTGAAACATACCCACCCAGCCATATGTGCATACACACAGACGCCCGTTCCTAATGTTCAAACCATCTCTTCCCACTGGGATGGTATGGTATTCACTTGAATCTGACTTTCTAGAAAGTTCTGTTTCAATTTCTAGCCCCAGGTTTTATCTCTTGACTGCTCGTGTCAATATTTATCTATCCCTTTTCAAATCCTGCCTATTAAATATCAGATTAATGCCATCTGGTCTTATACTGTTCTCTAATTGTTTTATTGGAGTAAATGTAAGTTTTGCTCCTTTGTTTTATGTTATATATTGGGGTTTGAACGGTGAGCCTCTCACATGCTAGTCAAGCACCCTACCATTGAGTTGTCACCTCGGACTCTCTCCCCATTTTTACCTTTTCATTTCCCTTCTTTTTCCTTCCCTTTTAAGTCATGGCTTTCATAAGTAGCTTATGGTGTCTCCTTGAACTCACGCTGTAGCCCAGCAGGCTTTAAACTGACATTCTCCTGCTTTGGCTACATGCCGGCAGGCCAGGTTGAATTTTCCCAAACCTGAAAGCTGTCCCTAAACGGGCTTCATGTTATCTTGCAGAAGCCACTATGCCATTTGTCACATCAGCAAGATGCTGGAACACTAGAAGTTTTCAGGACGCTTTAATGCCTGGATGTAAAGAACAGAGGATGTACAGTCAACATCAGAGCATCAGACATGACATTGAACTTCTTGGTGATGCAGAAAGAAGTCGGTGCATCGGTGCAGTCTGATTACTGTGTTCTTTCTAGGGGACAAAGCTGAAGCTTAGACAAAGTCACTTTGGCCAGTGTTCTAACCTGCAAATGGGAGGGACAGTTCCAGAAACCCAGTGTCACACTTCCTGGTCTTCTATTTTACACCTGCTTTGACTTGCTCTCAACGGAGCTACTTGTATAACCCAGGTGCCCTGCAGCAGACTTTCAGTTTCAAAACTCTGTATTTTATGTAGAAGAGCCAGCTTTGAAACACAGGAGGCTGGTGGGGGACACTAATAAGGAAAATACCCACTTTTTGATGGGGTTAATGGGACTATGGAAAGTCCAAGTTGGTTTCTTAAATGAACCTAACCCAAATGAATATTGTCCCCAAACAAGGACAACATGTTATCTTACGGTGGACATACAGAAGGCACTATGCCAGCTGTTACATCAGCAAGAAGCTGGAATACTAGAAATTGGCAGGAAAACCCAATGCTTGGTACCAATCTTCCAATTTAGGGCAGAGAGAACCACAGGCTGGACCTGAGGACTTCTATGGCTAACAAGTTCAGGGCTGGAGGCTGATCGGAAGATACAAGCAAGCTGAGATGATCGGAAGATACAAGCAAGCTGAGATGCGTAGCTAGTCTTCCCAGGCCATGAGAGCTTTAGTAAAGATGAGACAGGTCTGTGGCTCAGACCTCCACCAGAGGTGTGCAGGTGAGACTGGTTCTCAGTAATATATGATTTGGGGGAGTTATTTCACCTCTATGTTTCAGCATTCCTGTCAGCAGAATGAGGTCATGGAAGAGTTGTGAAGATTAAACAGAAAAACAAACATAAAGCAGGAGGGACCAAGCCTGGCACTGACAGACACTTAATAAGTAATAGCGGCTTATCGAAGATGACAAATGGGTTCCGGGCTGTGCTGTGCTCAGCAGGCACTTATTAAATGGGAGTGACAGACAGTGCCACTGTGGCCATCAGGACACTGTTGTTTGTAGGCACCAGTGTCATACTTTATGGAGCTATTCTGAAGCTCTGGCCTGCAGATTAAGGAGAAGAATGGGAAGGAAGAGTGTGTGTGGGGGAAGGTTACAGAAGAAGCCAAAAGCAGAAATTTCACCCTGAGAGACCCTGACAAGAAATGCGAGAAGTCGAGACATGCCGGGCTGGAGAAATAACATAAACAACAGACCATGTGGATATACATTAAAAATTACATCATTTCCTTCTGCCAGTTGGGAACTCACAGATGTGTCATATTTATTTATAAAGTTTTATTGAGATTACAAAAGTGTCAGCCTTGAGTTTTATAAAGAAAATTATGATGGAGTGGGGAGGCCTTCCTGTGGCTGATTCCACTCAGGGAAGAAGGAAGTATGTCTGGGATGGACCTTTGCATCAAATGCCTGCCTTTCTGGAGAGAGAGGTATGTCACAAGAGTAGCGTACTTAGGAAACACTTGAGAATGCTAAGGAAAACCCTTGTTACTGTTACATACATTGAAGTACATGTAGTAAGCCAGACATCTGTTTGTGTTTCCCTGAGGTCCCAAACACCCTGATGCATACATGGAAATACTCACAGTGATTAGGGTATCCTGGCCAACAAGTACATTATGTGACCGCTCCTGGAGGGACTTATCTGAATCAACCTCAGAGTAAAACACCTTGAAAAGAAGCAGAGACCCTGGTGAGAATAGAGGTGACATTTTCCTAACATCAAATGTTCAAAAACATTCAGGAAGGGTGTGGCTATTGTGGTATGTCACTTTGCCTCATAAGTACTAGGTCCCTGTGACTAAATGGTAGTATTTAGTAGGGTCACAAGGATGTACAGGCTTGGAGAAAGATTCCCACAGTGAAGAAGAATGGGGTAGAGTTGGACTTAACTCCTCCCCCTACCCCCAAAATACAATCTTCTTGGGGCACTCATTTCTCATGTTTGTGGATGAGTCACTGCCAGCTCATTTTATGTCAGCTTGACACAAGATACAGTCATTTTGAAAAAAGCAACCTCAACTGAGAAAAATGTCCCTATAAGAGTAACCCCTGGACAAGCCTGTAGTGCATTTTCTTGTGTTATAATTTATGTGGATGAGCCCAGTTCACTGAGGATAGTGGTTGTGGGCACTGGAAGAAAGCAGGTTGAGTCAACCAATAAGAAGCACTCTTCCATGGCCTTCAGATTTCATCCCCGGGTCACTGCCCTGCTTGATTCCTGCCCTGACTTCCCTCAGTGATGGACTGTGACCTGAAAGTTACACCATGAAATAAGCCCTTTCCTCCCCTAGTTGCTTTGGGTCATGATGTAGAATTACAGCACCAGAAACCCTAAGATGGTCTCAAAATAGATGTCTACTTTAAGAAGACCAGAGGGCATGGACCATATACAACAACCCCTGTTCTTCAGGGAAACAAAGACAGTAGGCAGTGGAGGAATGCCAATGGAATAAGCAGCTTTCTCTGCATCCCAGATGAACTGCCCAACCCCAGGGGCACGACATTGTGACCTTGATATGGCCAGCTCTCCCAATATCACAGAGATTTCAGAAGTCTGAAATGCCCTGACTTCTAGAGTTAACTCATTTCTAAAAACACTATTCAAAGAAAA
The DNA here is from genome assembly GCF_004785775.1 of Grammomys surdaster. Taxonomy (NCBI): domain Eukaryota; kingdom Metazoa; phylum Chordata; class Mammalia; order Rodentia; family Muridae; genus Grammomys; species Grammomys surdaster. Next base: position 3,115,530 of record NW_021604622.1, read on the forward strand.
ATATTTTGGTGAACTGCAATAGGTCAGCCTAAATTTGTCGTCTCTCCTGGCCTAGGACACAGTCACTAACCATTCCCCGATTTTCCTGTGTGTCCCTTTAGCTCAGGTCCTGTCAGTGACTTCCTGTGATTTTCTCTGCTTCTGTATTATCTAAGTTTGATGCTATGCAGCCGGTAGCAGAAACCATGCATTCTACCTGTTTTGATTTTCCTTTGCCACATACCAAAAAAACTGCACAGATCCCAGTGGATGAAGGGTGCTACCAGGTCACCAGAGGAGAGTGACACAGTCATTATCACAAGAGGATTGATGTAAGGGGTCAAAAGCAGGGTGAGTACCTATATTACAAACATCAAAACTGTGAACTGCTTCAAAAACTGAAACATTTTGAGTGTTGATATGAACCCCAAACACAAAAAAAGTAAAATTTCACACCTGGCTTCACATGGTGAGTGAAAACACAGATACACTAAAAGTATATAAAATTGTCTCCTGCTTTATATATGTGTAAGGTATGTATGAACTGTTATAAGATTTTGGGTTTAGCTTTGGGTCCTAGTTCCAAGATATCTAATTATTTAGTAGGGAGATACTCTGAAATCTGAAGGGAAAAAAATCCCCAATTCAAAACATTTCTGATCCCAATCAGATAAAGGAGACTTAACCTGTACAGGAGGTATACATAGTGAAAGCACACACACACACACACACACACACACACACACACACACACACACACACACCATAGAATCCTTCATACCCCTGTACTCACTGTGTACCCAGTGATGGAGCTCCCAGAACGTTTTGGTGTTTTCCACTGGATGATGAAGGCTGTACAGTTCAAGGCTCCCAGCTTGATGTCAAGAGGAGGTCCCACCTTGCCTGCCCCAGACAAAAGAGACTGTGTTAGATGTCCATATATCCTGTCTTAAGCGTTATTCAAACAAGATCTGACTGTACCACATTGGTCTCAGACACCCTCACTAGAACTTTACTGCTGACTTCCAACCTGCCACTGGTAGAGAAAATGGCCCAACTAGATTAGCCTTTGATCCATTCTGTAACTTATGGTCATCGGAGACCAGCAAAATGAGATTTACAGTTCACAGTGGAATAAGCCAAACTCTATGGCTTTCCCATAGAATTTGAAAAGGGTTTAATAAGATGATCAGTTTTTAATCTACTAATATATGTTGTGTATGCCTGTTACGTGCATGTATCTGTGTATATAGCTAAGATATTCTTATGGGTTGTTCGGTTGTTATATGGTCTTCAATGGTTAATTTTAATTATCAGCTTGACACACTCTAGAATCACCTGGGAAGAGTATCTGTCTAGACCAGGCTGGCCTGTGGGCATGTTTATTGGTAGTTTCTTAATGATGTTAATTGAAATGGGAAGACCCACTCTCCATGGATAGCACCATTCCCTGAGTTTGACCCTGAACTCTGAAAGAGTAGAGAAAGACATAGCCAGAGAGATGGCTAAATAGTTAAGAGACTTCCTGCTCTGATAGAGAACCTGGCTCAGTTTTTGTCACCCAAATAGCAGCTCATGATTTTCTGTAACTCTAGTTTCAGGAGCTCCAACACTCCCTTCTGGCCTTGAGGGATAGGACATGCACGTGATATATATATGAAAACAAAAATATATATGAAGACAAATACTCACACACATATGAAATAATAAATAAACAAATCAATAAATTAGTTAAAACATGGAGAAAGGTAACTGAGCATTAGTATCCATGCATTCAAAGCTCTTTGCTTTTTGACTGTGGATGTAGTATGACCAGCTGATGCTTTGACTTACCTGCATTAATGGATTATAACTTGGAACCATAACCTAAAATAAACCCGTTCTCTATCAGGGTATTTTATCACAACAATGGGAAAAGAAACTAGGACAGTATCTATTTTTTTAAGCAATTTTACGACCATAAATAATATATTCTATAGTTCTAAAACAGCATATGAAAGTTGTCAAGATTTAGAACACACACAGGCCCACAGTTTTATCATTGAGAAATGAGTCCTGTTAGCATTTTAGTAGACCTTCCCTTGATCATATACAATTAAAAAAATTATTCTGTATGTTCATTATACATATGATTTTAGTTATATATAATTTCACTTATGTGTATATATGAGTACACACTCATAATCTTATAGTTTATTTTACCTAACTTTTTTCATTAAAGTAATTATTTTTAATGACTGTAAATACTTCCATAGCATACTTGCTTCTATAATAAGCAGTATTTGTCATTCCTTCATTGTTAGACACTTTTATTTCCCATAATTCACAATTTTAAATAGCATTCCATGAGGGGAGAAACTTGTTCTGTCTTGTCCAGCATCCAGAGTAGGAAATGATCAAAGCAAACATCCCTTGAGTGAATGAATGTTCTAAAATTTGATTTCCTTGATGACTGTGGTGGTGTATACCTTTAAGCTTAGCACTCAGAAGGGAGGGACAGCTCAATGTCTGTGTGTTCAAGGCTAGCCGGGTCTATATAGCCAGATCTAGACCAGTCAAGGCTACATAATAAGATTCTGTCCTGATTTTTTTTCCTTCCTAGTGTACCCAGATCTGCTTTTCTTTTAATTATGAAATAGAATTCTGCAATTTATCAGAGTATTTGCAACATACAGAAATCTAATGTATCTATTTAAATGGGCCAATTTCTTACTTCTAAGGCTATCCCCAATTCTCTCATCTCCCTCTCATGACCTCAATGGTTTTATTACTTGAGTTATATTAATGGTTCAGAAAGGCCAGGGAAATTGTTCAGTTAATCTTGTGTATAATACTGGTAACTTGATATTACGTAAATGTTTTAAAAAATGTCTTCAGGCATCCGTCACCTTGTTGTTCTGATTCTTTCCAGAGTAATTAAGTAATTAACTGTTTCACCAATGTTTCCGGTAACAGAACTTAAGGTTTTCAGATGAACTAATAGAAGTTTGATTCACTTAGCAAGAACTATGAGCCCAGGAGGGACCCCTCTCTCCTTCCCACAGATACCTACATTTAGGAGCTTAAATCTCCAATGATCTGTCTGCCTCTATCTACCAAGATCCATCTGATAGTCAAATTCAGGCCATGTGACTGCCATGAGATAGGGATAAATAGATTAATTTTTACAAGTGAAACTATTCTATATGTGACAAGTACTCAAGAGACATGATTCAAAAGAAGGATGGATTCTGGTCCACGGTTTCAGAGACTCCAGACCATCATGGTGTAGAGGATGATGGATCAGAACAGCTCATCGAATGGTGGTCAGGAAGCAGAGAGAGAGAATGCTTATACTAGCAAGCTTTGTGTTCCCCCTCCCCCCTTTATCCATCTGGACCTTCAGCCTTGGGATGGTCAGCCAGAGTCAAGGAGGGCTTTCTCTCCCTGGTTAATCTTTTCTGGAAATACTGTCAGAAATGTGCCTTATGAACCTTCCAAGAATCTGTCTCAATCCAATCAAGATGGTAGTTCGGATTAACCATTGAGCTAGGATACTATAATGATGCATATACAAGCCATTATATAGCTAGCCAGACTTGTGTCACATTCAACTGCAATCATGAGCCCTAATGTGAACTGTGAACTTCAGCTGACGGTTGGAGGCAGAGCGGTTGGAACAGATGTACCTCTTTGGTGGGGGCTGTTTAGGGTAGAGGGTCTGAGCATGTGTTGAGGCAAAGTTCTACTGTCTCTGTACCTCACTCTCAATTTTGCTGTGAATCTTACACGTCTATGAAAAACTGCAGGTGTCCTTTACGATGTTGAGGTAGTTCTGGGAACTGAACCAGGGACCTTGAATACAATGGGAAGAAATAGACTGCTGACTCACAGCCCAAACTCTAAAAACAGTCAAAAACCCTTTCTGTTGGGTGTGATGGTGCACAACTTTAGTCCCAGTACTAGGGAGACTAAGGCAGACAAATCTGTGAGTTCAAAGATAGACAGGTCAACAGAATGAGTTCTAGGGCAGCTAGATCTCTGTACATCATGTCTCAAAACAAAATAAGCAAACAACTTTGTAAAATTACATTTTAAAATTAAATATTTTGTACTTTTATACTAATTTTTAAAATAAAATATTATATATTACTTAAAAATAATGATTTTATACTTCTGCTGGACATTTGTGTCTTTTAAATTTTTTCAATTGAGTTTTTGTCCTCATTGTTTTATAAAAACTTTTGATAGGTTCAAGATCTTAGCTATTAATTCAACTATATTTTCTTACTATAATTTTATTCATGGGTCTGACTGTATAATTGCCATGACTGGCCATATTCACTGCTGGTTTAAAGGTCTATACCTAGATGGTCTCAGTGGTGGCAAATGAAGGCAAATCCTTCAGGAAACATTAAGGTATCCAATGGCATGGCTGTATCTGGAGGCATAGAAGTCATATCCTCCCTATGCACTGGGAAAAGTTAAAATGGATTGAAACAGGATGTGTAGTTCAGGAAGAGGGGAGCTGGTCATCATATCCCTTGTAGGTCTGTAATAAATGGTTGAGTCCCTAAATTAGAAAACACCCTCGAATCTTTAAGAAAAACAATAGTTCTAGAAGTTGGTAGAAGGTCAGAGAAATGGAGGTTAGTAGTTTCCATCAATTGTTATAAGAGGTAGTTAATGATGGAGATGATAGATAGATGATAGATAGATAGATAGATAGATAGATAGATAGATACTAGTTGAATGATAGGTGAATGATAAATAGACAGAGAATAAAAAAGAAAGAGGGAAAGAAGGAAAGAATGAGGCAGTGGTTATACATTACATTAGAGATTCAGAACCAAGAAGTCTTTACTCTCCACTGTTAATACTGGTCCCAGAGCTGCTTCCAGGTACCCAAGTGAGTGATGGATGCTAGAATAATGAGTTCTCATATTCTGATGACCTGGCCTGGCTGCAAAAATGGCAGCAGGGAAGTGGCTGCTACCCCTGTCCTGCTTTTTATGTCTCCCAAGGGTATCTTTGAATGGTAGAACCTAGTTCATATCTAGTGAGTGAATGAGTGTATGTGTGTGTGTGTGTGTGTGTGTTTCTAAGCCTTTGCATTACATTAATGGCTCCTATACAGACAGTGAAATAGATAGGAGAAATGTCAACCTACAGCACTCAACTTGGTATCATAAAAATATGAATTCCAGCAATCTGTCTTTTTTACAGTCGTACTCTCTGGACAGAATTTACATCCAACCTTGCTGGGCACTGGTATGACTCATATTTCATTGTCCTTTTCATTCATTTCTTTTTTCTCTCAACACATCTAACAAATATAAATTCAGCTTCTTATATGTACAAGGGACTGGGTCAGCCAATGAGGTCTCAGTAAAAATGGAAAGATATGGACCCACAAACAAGTTAACAGAACTTTGTAGTTGGGTCTGAGGACCAATACTGTTGCAGAGTATGTAGCGATTTCGTTGTAGCTAGTAAAGACCTCCCAGGTTCTGCCTGATTGTTAACAATGAGGCAGACAAAATGGGTATAAAGAAAGTATCCTAGACAGAAGAAGAAACACCAAGTTTTCCTGCAGTGGAGGGAAGAGTCTCTCTCTCTGTCTATCTTTCTGCCTCTTTGCCTCTCCATCTCTTTGTCTCTCTCTGTCTCTCTGTCTGTCTCTGTCTGTCTCTGTCTCTCTCTCTGTCTCTCTCTCTGTCTCTCTCTCTGTCTGTCTCTCTCTCTCTCTCTCTCTCACACACACACACACACACACACACACACACTTGGGATCAAGAACTGAATGTATATGGGAGTGAGCAGGAGGAAGCAATCAGGATGGCTACAGGGATTCTGCCTGGGGTCACAGAGAAAAAGGAATGTATGTCTCCCAGTCAGCTGGAAAACATATACACGACCTTCTGCTGCCGTCTATGGAGGTAGGATTGTGTGTGAAAGGTAGTCATGTCAGACATATGGACCAAATACCAAAACTATTCCAGATGAGCCTGTGACACCTGGGAAATCAAGTTATAGACTATACATGGATCTCAAAATCAGGTTTATTTATCTATTTATTTACTTTGTAGAGGAAAGTCTCCAGGCTTAAAAGAAGTTAAAAAATAAATCAAAAGAAAACTAGTTGATTCTAAATCATGAAACTTTCATGACACATTTCAAAAATTACAAAAGGAAACTTCAAACTGGCAGATTGAGGGGTAAGTAATTGCTGTTAAATGGCAGACCATGGGATATCTTTATTATGAAACTCATAAATATTGATAAAAAAAACCATACTGAAACCTTAATAAATAAGATATGAGGAGAGAACTTACACAAGAAGTATAGCCAGTAAAAACTCACAGGGAAATATTCAAATTTGTGAGTTGTGAAAGAAACAATTTTTAAGAACTGAAATGTTGCCCTTCTGCCCCTGCCTGGTCCTCGGGGCTGGAGCAGACACAGAGTCGGTCTGCTCCTGTCCTGTGGAGAAACTGAATCCTGAGTCATCCAGGAGCCACTGCACTCAGAGCAG
>NW_021604622.1:3122032-3123417 GCF_004785775.1 Grammomys surdaster
GAGAAACTGAATCCTGAGTCATCCAGGAGCCACTGCACTCAGAGCAGCTGGAGCCACTGCACTCAGAGCAGCTGAAACTGAATCCTGAGTCATCGAGGACCCACTGCACTCAGAGCAGAAGGATTTCCAGATCCAAGAGGTGGCCTGAGTCCCAGGAGTTATTCCACCCAGGAGATTAGGAGCATAAGACCACAGAGACCTCTGGACTCTGAGGAGCTCTGCAATAAGCAAGATAACTGGAAATACAGACTCCAGTTTTACACAGTGAGGGCAGGTACCACTAGAGTTAACCAGATGGCGAAAGGCAAGCGCAAGAACATAAGCAACGGAAACCAAAGTTTCTTGGCATCATCAGTGCCCAATTCTCCCAATATAGCAAGCCCTGAACACCCCATCACACCTGAAAAGCAGGATTCAGAATTAAAATCACTTCTCATGATGATGATAGAGGATTATAAGAAGGAATTAAGTAACTCCCTTAAAGAAATACAGGAGAGTACAAGTAAACAGATAGAAGCCCTTAAAGAGGAATCACAGAAACCCCTTAAAGAAATGGAAGAAAACACAAAGAAGGAATTAAACAAAAACATTCAGGATCTGAAACTTGAAATAGAAACAATAAAGAAAGTTCAAAGGGAGACAACCATGGAGATAGAAAACCTAAGAAAGAGATCAGGAGTCACAGACGCAAGCATCACCAACCGAATACAAGAGATAGAAGAGAGAATCTCAAATGCAGAAGATACGGTGGAAAATATTGACACAGTTGTCAAAGAAAATGCAAAATGCAAAAAACTCCTAACTCAAAACATCCAGGAAATCCAGGACACAATGAGAAGACCAAACCTAAGGATAATAGGTATAGATGAGAATGAAGATTCCCAACTTAAAGGGCCAGTAAATATCTTCAACAAAATTATTGAGGAAAACTTCCCTAACCTAAAGAACAAGATGCCCATAAACATACAAGAAGCCTACAGAACACCAAATAGACTAGACCAGAAAAGAAATACCTCCCGTCACATAATAATCAAAACATCAGATGCACAAAACAAAGAAAAAATACTAAAAGCAGTAAGGGAAAAAGGTCAAGTAACATATAAAGGCAGACCTATAAGAATTACACCAGACTTCTCACCAGAGACTATAAAAGCCAGAAGAGCCTGGACTGACATCATACAGACACTAAGAGAACACAATTGCCAGCCCAGATTACTATACCCAGCAAAACTCTCAATCACTATAGATGGTGAAACCAAGATATTCCATGACAAAACCAAATTTGCACAATATCTTCCCACAAACCCAGCACTTCAAAGGATAATTGATGGAAAATGTCAACACAAGGAGGGAAACTACAACCTAGGAAAAGCAAGTAAGTAATC
>NW_021604622.1:3123517-3126762 GCF_004785775.1 Grammomys surdaster
CAACACAAGGAGGGAAACTACAACCTAGGAAAAGCAAGTAAGTAATCTTCCAACAACCCCCAAAAAAGATACAAACATAACTTTACCTCTAATAAAAAAAATAACAGGAAGCAACAATCATTTTTCCTTAATATCTCTTAACATCAATGGTCTCAATTCCCCAATAAAAAGACGCAGACTATCAGACTGGATACACAAACAAGACACAGAATTTTGCTGCATACAAGAAACGCACCTCAGTGACAAAGACAGACACTACCTCAGAATAAAAGGGTGGAAAACAATTTTTCAAGCCAATGGTCCCAAGAAACAAGCTGGAGTAGCCATTCTAATATCAAATAAAATCGACTTTCATCCAAAATTAATCAAAAAAGATAAGGAAGGACACTTCATACTCATCAAAGGAAAAATCTACCAAGGTGAACTCTCAATTCTGAACATCTATGCTCCAAATGCAAGGGCACCTACATACATAAAAGAAACTTTACTAAAGCTCAAAACACACATTACACCTCACACAATAATAGTGGGGGATTTCAACACCCCACTGTCAGCAATGGACAGATCATGGAAACAGAAACTAAACAGAGACACTTTGAAATTAACAGAAGTTATGAACCAAATGGACTTAACAGACATCTATAGAACATTTCATCCTATAACAAAAGAATATACCTTTTTCTCAGCACCTCATGGTACCTTCTCCAAAATAGACCATATAATTGGTCACAAAACAAGCCTCTACAGATACAAAAAGATTGAAATAATCCCTTGCATCTTATCAGATCACCACGGACTAAGACTGGTCTTTAATAATGACAAAAACAATGGAAAACCCACGTACACATGGAAACTGAACAACTCTCTACTCAATGATGACTTGGTCAAGGAAGAAATAAAGAAAGAAATAAAAGACTTTTTAGAATTCAATGAAAATGAGGACACATCATACCAAAACTTGTGGGACTCCATGAAGGCAGTGCTAAGAGGAAAGCTCATAGCTCTAAGTGCCTACAAAAAGAAACTGGAAAGAGCACACACTAACAAGTTGACTGCACAACTAAAAGCTCTAGAACAAAAAGAAGCAAATACACCCAGGAGGAGTAGAAGGCAGGAAATAATCAAACTCAGGGCTGAAATCAACCAAATAGAAACAGAAAGAACAATACAAAATATCAATAAAACCAGGAGTTGGTTCTTTGAGAAAATCAACAAGATAGATAAACCCTTAGCCAGATTAACCAGAGGGCACAGAGACAGTATCCAAATTAATAAAATCAGAACTGAAAAGGGAGACATAACAACAGAAACTGAAGAAATTCAAAAAATCATCAGATCCTACTACAAAGGCCTATACTCAACAAAACTGGAAAACCTGGATGAAATGGACAATTTCCTAGACAGATACCAGGTACCGAAGTTAAACCAGGAGCAGATAAACCATCTAAATAGTCCCATAACCCCTCAGGAAATAGCAGCAGTCATCAAAAGCCTCCCCACTAAAAAAAGCCCAGGACCAGATGGTTTTAGTGCTGAATTCTATCAGACCTTCAAGGAAGACCTAATACCAATTCTCTTCAAACTATTCCACAAAATAGAGACAGAAGGAACACTACCCAGTTCGTTCTATGAAGCTACAATTACACTCATACCCAAACCCCACAAGGACCCGACAAAGAAAGAGAACTTCAGACCAATCTCCCTTATGAACATCGATGCAAAAATACTCAATAAAATTCTAGCAAACCAAAAGTTCCTGAACAGAACTCCAATGGCATATGCTCTAAGATCGAGAATTGACAAATGGGACTTCATAAAATTGCAAAGTTTCTGTAAGGCAAAGGGCACTGTCAATAGGACAAAATGACAACCAACAAATTGGGAAAAGATCTTTACCAATCCTTCATCTGATAGAGGGCTAATATCCAATATATACAAAGAACTCAAGAAATTAGACTCCAGACAACCAAATTACCCTATTAAAAAATGGGGTATAGAGCTTAACAAAGAATTTTCGACGGAAGAAACTCGAATGGCCGAGAAGCATCTAAAGAAATGTTCAGCATCCTTAGTCGTCAGGGAAATGCAAATCAAAACAACCCTGAGATTCCATCTCACACCAGTCAGAATGGCTAAGATTAAAAACTCAGGTGATAGTAGATGCTGGCGAGGGTGTGGAGAAAGAGGAACACTCCTCCATTGTTGGTGGGACTGCAAGATGGTGCAACCACTTTGGAAATCAGTCTGGCGGTTCCTCAGAAAATTGGACATAGCATTACCCGAGGGTCCAGCTATACCACTCCTAGGCATATACCCAGAAGATGCTCGAACATATAACAAGGACATATGCTCAACTATGTTCATAGCAGCCTTATTTATAATAGCCAGGAGCTGGAAAGAACCCAGATGTCCTTCAACTGAGGAATGGATTCAAAAAATGTGGTATATTTACACAATGGAGTATTACTCAGCTATTAAAAACAATGAATTCGAGAGGTTCCTTGGTAAATGGATGGAACTAGAAATTATCATCCTGAGTGAGGTAAGCCAATCACAAAAGAAGACACATGGTATTCACTCACTGATTATTGGATATTAGCCTAGAACCTTGAAATGCCCAAGATGCAACTCACAGGCCACATGAAGCCCATAAAGAAGGAAGACCAAGTGAGGGTGATTCGGTCCTTCTTAGAAGGAGCAACAAAATACTCAAGGGAGCAAATATGGAGACAAAGTGAGGGACAGAAACTGAAGGAGGGGCCGTCTCAAGACCACCCCACCTGAGTATCTATCCCATGTGCAGTCACCAAAGGTAGTTGCTGATGTGGAAGACAGGAAGTGCATGCTGATAAGAGCCTGATATGGATATCTCCTCAGAGGCCTTCAAGAGTCAGACATATTCAGAGGCAGATGCTCACAACTAGCCATTGAACTGATCATGGGGTTCTCAATGGAGGAGTTAGAGTGAAGACTGAAGGAGCTGAAAGGGTTTGTGGCACCATGAGGAGAGCAACAATACCAACCAACCACAGCTCCCAGGGTCTAAACCACCAGCCTGGGAGCACTTAGGGGGGGATCCAGGGCTTCAGCTGAATATGTAAAAGTGGAGGGCCCTGCTGGGCATAGGTGGAAGAAGAGAACCTTGACCTCATGAAGGCTGGATGCCCCAGGGGGTGGGAATTTTGAGGGTGGGGAGGTGGGAGTGGGGGGGGTGTAGATAGAGGTTACATCCACAGAGAAGAAGG
>NW_021604622.1:3126862-3157157 GCF_004785775.1 Grammomys surdaster
AAAAAAAAAAAAAAAAAAAAAGAACTGAAATGTTAGGTTTTGCCTATTAAATGAAGCTGAAATGCTTAAGTGAGGGTCACGAATGCTGAGAAGGATATGTGTGTATACCACCTTCCAACAGTCAGGCATGGCAGTGTAGTTGAGTATGTGGGCATGTTGGGAAGACCATTTGGTAACATCAACGGTGTCTATAGCCATGACTCTGTCCTGCCTTTTGTCTCCCAGAAGTGTGATGAGCCCATCTGAGGGAAGAATCTTAAACTAAGAGAAGCCTGCACCAGCAGGATGCTTCCCAGAGTCTCTTTGGGGGCACAGAAACACCATAACAATCTAAATGTGCAGAAATGGGACAATAGCCAGGTTGATGATACTACATCACTCAGACAGACTGTGCACAAACACTCACACGGGATTTCGTCAAGTACATGTGCCACCTTGGACTGGATTCTCAAACAGAAAAGAACATTTGTGGAGAAACTACCAAATCCAGATCACGTCTGTAGCTTCCTTGATAGAATTATACTCCCACTGAATGAGACTTGACAAATGTATGCCTCTCACACAGGAATGGAGGGGTTAACAGGAGGAGAAACTGAGTAAAGGCATGAAGGCATTCTCTCCACTACCTTTGCAACTCTTCCATAAACCTAAATTTATTTCCATCAGAAAGCGTAAGTAGAGAATAAGGTGGGGGTCATACCTTGTTCATACCTGTAACAGTATTATAATATAGTATAAGTTTTGAGAAATTTACCCAGATTACCATAGTACTATGGTTGTCGTCCTATGGTGGGTTTATTTGAAAAGTAACTGAATGACAAAGGGGTTAATTGTGACATTTATAGGTGGTTGGGATCAAGGACTATTTGCTTTCCTACTTTCTTCTACTTGACAAGCTTTACACAATGTCATCATATTGGTTTCTCACTTTTTAAGAGAAATTCTTCTCAAAAAGTATTTTTGCATCTAAAGGCCAGAACTATGGGGTTAGGGTTCAAACTGAAAGCATGGTTGTTACAAAGGAAATCTGCAAGGTAGGCGTTAAGTTTGCACCAGCCATGTAGAGCAAATAGGGCTGTTGTGTGTCTGCAGTCTGTTTATTTAATGATAAGGCTAAATGTAGTTTGCCATTAATCAAGCAGACCAGCTCTCAACAACAAGAGGTAATAATCCTACAGCACTGTGTATCCATGTCTCAGTCAACCGTCACAACCAACTCAAGACGACCATGAAGGAGGCTTAAGTTAGGGGTATAAAACTGTCACATGGATGTGCTCATTGACTGTGACTGAACCTTCATCAGGGAGTGGCTGGCTGCAAAGGACAACCCACATCCTTGCTATTCAGTGGCAGGCTACAACTAAAATAGAAGTTTGCATGATCTTTCCTCTACTGTTCTAGATTAGCTAAGGCCATTGTAATCAGGAATAAGGTCTCACAAATATATCTTTCTTCTTCAGCTTCTGATCTCAAAAGAGGGCTGTCACTATAAGGTTTCACAGGAGGTGAAGGCATCGAGGATAGCTGAGTTAGGTGTCACTGTGTCCAGGGGTTGAGCAGCAAGGCCCCTGTGCAGGGCTGTGGCTTCACATTGCCATGAAAATCCTGAACTGGGATTGGTGGGTCAGTAGACAGCAACCTGTCCGCGTGTCTGACTGTAACATATTTCCTTCTGATGCTGGGGGGATTGCTCAGTAGTGGAGAGCACCTGCTGCTCTTACAGAAAAGACCAATGTTAGGCTGCTGGCTCTCACACTGGGCATTCACAATAATCCACAGTTACAGGGACTTTGATGCCCCTTTCTGGTCTCACTGGCTACCTGCATGTATGTGGTACATACACACACACTCAGGCACACACATAAAATAAAAATAAATAAATAAATAAATAAAATTTTCTCTTTCTCACTGATGTACATATAAAACTGAACTTATTACTAATTATTATAATTTTAGTTCTTAGGTTTCTTTTAAAAATAAAACTAAACAAATATAGATAAAGCTCCCTGTCCCATTTCTGCCTCCCTTCCAGAGTTAGTGACTATTCTGTGGTACTGGGTCTTCTCCTCATTTAAGTCCTGTTGTCTCATTTCACATGATTCATTCTTTAATCTATCTTTATTGGAAACAACCAAACTGTCCATCAATTAAGGGACAGATAAGTTGTTGGTTATCCAGGCAATGAACCAGTACCAAATGAGGTAAACATCTGTTTGTTTTTTTCTTTTAAAGGAAAGAGCTCTGTAAAGGGGGCTAGACAGGGTGGTAAGGAGAGCTTAAAAATCTTCAGATAATTTAAAGTACTCAAAACATTAGTCAGATCCTACATGCCACTCATTTCTGTCTAGAAATCTTATTTCCTTGGCTTCCAAATCTAATGCCACTCACTTGCCCATGTGTGTTTTGGGTTCTGGAGTTTCTTGGTTGCTATATTCAAATTCCCTCATCCTTCTGGCTACTGGTCTTTCCCTCGGCTTGCAAGCATTTGCTCAGGCGTCAAAGAGACCTGTAGCAAAGATCTCTGTGCAATCTGCCATGATCACCGGAGGTTAGTTGATCATTACTGGGCCAAGGAGGACATTGTTTCTGTTCTTTTTACGTAAAGAAACAGGATTGTGTTGTCTAAGGATCTATGATCTTACCAAAGAGACAGAAGGAGGTATAGAGAAGAATAAAGTCTGGAGGTGCTTCCATCCCCATCCCCCACCTAGGCTGGGTGAGTCTGGATGATTTGTAAATCTGTTGCTTCCTCCCCACTCCAACCCCCTTGACAGCTTCCTCCCTGCTCTTCCCTTCCAAGTATATGTGGTGGCTCACCCTCCTCCTCAGCCCAGCCCTTTGTGCCTCAGGACCAGCACTCTGTGCCCCAATAAAGTAAGTGCAGATGCCAGGTAGGCCTTCAGTTTTAGCTCTCTTTTTTTTCAACCAGAGTATCACATATGTTCCTGAAAATTACTTCCACAACCCACCGTAACTTCTAGAGCACCATCACAGTGTCCCTGTCAGTCTTCCTTTGTGGAAGTCTGAGAACTCCCCTCAACCCTGTGCCTGGGAGCAGCACCGTTAACTAGTCAGGGCTGGCAATGACCAGCCACCTCTTTGCTGTCTCCATCCTAGTCTTTCTTCTCTATGGAGTGTGTAGTGAGGGCAGCTTTCCCCCCGCCCCTTCTGAGAAGCAGTTGAATACACTGTGGTTTGGGTCAGAGGACTGGAAGTCTAGATCTTATATACAGGATACAAAATGGCCGCTACAAGAAAGAACAACAGTCTCTCCAAGCAGTGTCTGCATCTGAGCACAACATCTCTGAGACTGAAGTCTCTTACAGGGCAGGGTAGACCACTAGCTGGTGTTCTTGGAAGTAGTATTTGCAGCATGAAAACATTGCCTATGGAGAGATTCTGTGATTCCTGAGATATGGAAGGATGAGCTAAAGTCAAGGGGTAAGGCAAGCCCGTGGTGTCACCCTGGGATAAAGATAGACTCCAATGAGGAAAGCCTGGTGGACCATCAGCCAACGGGAAGAAACATGTCTGTATCAACTTCAGAGACAAGAAGGCATCTGGGTAGGGTCTTAACAGCAGTGAGCAGATCACTGTAATTCTCTCCCTCAAGCTTTGCCAGTCACAACAGCTCTTTCCATCTCTTCAATCCCTGAATTCAGACTTTATAGAATAATAGCTGAATAGCAGAATATATATATATATATATATATATTATATTAGCAGAGTTCAGACTTTATATAAGGTACACAAAAGCCAGTCTTGTCTCTCCAAGAGCTCTCCATGAAGCAAAAAGAATCTGATCTGAATTATGCTGAGATCTCATCTATTATGGTAAGGAAAAATACCACTTGTTCCTCAGCATTAAAAACCTTCCCAATGATGAGTCACTGACATGTGGGAAAAACAAGATTCAAGTGTTTAATGAAAAATAATATTTCTATCTCAACGATGACGATTGTAAGTGATGTTTCCTATAGAAAAGTAATATGGAGAAACCTTGTCCTTTAAAACGAGTATAAACTAGAGCTACCAATAAAACATACCCCGAAGCTGTGTGCTTATAAGCTAAGAGCTGCATCTCCAAAGAGATAACTAAATAAAAGCTTTTCCTTTGCCTCGAGGAGTTTCTGAGATTCCTTCTCTGGGGAGGTTTATTTATTTATTTATTTTTAACCGTATTAGATTCTTTTTTGCATTAGAAACTGCCAAATAATTAGATCAATTTCTTATGGTAATTTTATTTCATAAAGCACTTCAACTCGCTGAGCAAAATCCATCTCTGATTCAGTTAGTTTTGCAAACCAATTCATAAAAACACTTCAGAATGCAAACCAAAATATGGTCTGTGACAGAAATACATGGCTGGCTCTCCAGTGATTTGATTTTCATTGGAGTGAACCACGTGATGGTCACTGGAGCAGTGAAAAGTGCCTGGCTACCTAAAAATAGTCGGCAGGCCCTGAATAAGGAAATGGACGGCACGTTTGTGTCTTTTGAAGCATGCTCTATTATTGTTACAGTGTTACCAAAGTAGCATTGTAAGGATGTGACTGAATCTCCCTACAGAAGATGCTTCCAAGTCAATGCCTGCAAGGCAGCAGCAAAATTGTGGTTTGAAAGCACAGAAGAGTGGTTGTTTTACTCAAGTCAGGGTTTAGGAAATGCCCAGGCACTGGATTGAAATGGGTCTTGTCTTCTAAAACCCTGTGGGCCTCTGTGAAGCAGTCCATTCCTGTCACAGTCAGGCCTCCCTTTTTTTTTTTTATTACTGTCTGCAGAATGCAGGCCACCATTCTGGAGCATCGGTTGGCAGGGTTAGGATATGGGCTGAGGCATCCATGGGTTAGTGTGCATGAGTACATCCTTCCAAACGGGAAAAGGGGGTGGAGCTTCTCACTTGTCTAAGAAAGCAAACATGAAAGTTGCACAACTCCACCAAAACTAGCATCACCATACACATGGGTGTACAGACACACACACAAACACACACACACACACACACACACACACACAGAGAGAGAGAGAGAGAGAGAGAGAGAGAGAGAGAGAGAGATGCATGCACATGTGCACACAAGCCCATATGTACATAGAAGTACACGCACATTACACAGACGTATATAAATGCCTCTAAGTAACATTCCTGTCCTTCCCTGAAATCCTAAGGTCATTTACCAATAGTATCTGGAAAGAATGGAGCAGGCAAGTTCAACCTATGGCCAGTAGGCCAAGTGTGTGCGCACACACACACACACACACACACACATACACACACAGAGAGAGAATAATTAGGAATGTGTCCCAACACAGAATTCTAAACTTACTTAAAAGTTTGAGATTTTTTTTCTCAGTAGCTCACACCAAGAACCCAATACTCCAGGCTAAAACCTTCTCCTGTTATAGTCCTCTCTCCTCCCATGGACCACATAGCCAGGATATCACAGCACATTACAGCCCTCCTTTCTCCGATGTAACACATAGCCAGGACATCATGGCGCACTGTCAAGGGCTCTTCTTTTTTCTGTTCCAGATGGGATCTCTCTGTCACTCCCAACACTTATAGAATGTAAGCTTCATGAAGCCAGCAACACTTGTGACCCCCTCTAATATCCCTTCTTTCTGCATGCTTACAATATCTGGCACAAAATAGACATGGTAGGCTAAGTAAGCAATGGAGTAGAACCCTTGTTCCCTTTGCAACTGCATCTGGGACCTTAACTAGCCTTTTCCCCATCTGAACCCACATCCCTGAGTTAACCATGAACATGAATCTACTCTTCTAGCTGCTATGGTATCATACCCTACTGCAGACAAACACGGAGCCTCTTCCTACCCCAGGAAATACTATCACAGTTGAGCCTAAAGGCCTTTTGCTCTATGCTAGCAACATGTTGAGTTTAGACTATGGTTCACATCCTTCTCAGTATAAAGAATTCAGCTTCATTAATACATCCCCTCTCTCCCTCTTTCTACCTCTCCTTCCTTCCCCCATCACTCTGTCTCTGTGTCTCTCTGTCTCTGTGTGTCTCTCTCTGTCTCTGTCTCTCTCTATCTCTCTCTGTCTTTGTCTCTCTGTCTCTGTCTCTCTCTGTGTGTCTCTGTCTCTGTCTCTCTCTCTCTCTTTCTCTCTCTGTGTGTGTGTGTGTGTGTGTGTCTGGGACTTGAACTCTTAACAAGGCCTACCTTTCTTAAGAAGGCATTGAGAAGCACAGGGAAAAGCCAAGTGACATGTTCCATCCTATGTCCCCAAAGCTACAGGCATGGAAAAATCCCTTGGAAGGACTAAAGTTTATGTCCATGATCTGATACCAGCCTTCATCTTCTGATGGTCTCAGAGAAGGTGACCTATATCTAATGAAAGTTGCCTTCTCTGGCTTGCTAATAGATGAAGCATCGTTGGGGCTATTGTGCTTATAAGCAGGGTCACTGCAGGAAGAATAATGCCACTAGAATGCCAGAGGTCACTACTGCAAGCCAGTCTAAGGTGAAGGCTTCCTGAAGAAGCCAAGAGAAACAGTTTGTTCATATAGTCTCAATGTATCTCACCAGAAATGTTTACAAACTGATGTCATGGTTTTTCATGTCTACAAATTTTCTGATAGTTTTACCTCTAAAAATGGGAGATTGTCATAGTTCATGAAAACAATCATAGCAAAATACCATAAAGTAGGTAAGTTAGAAACAACAGAAATGTGTTTCTCATGGTTACACACTGGGAAGTCCATGGTTAAACCATGGCAGGAATGGTGTCTGCTCAAGGTTGTTTTCTGGTTCATACTTGGCATCTTCTTGCTGGATCCTTACATGGTAGAAGGAAGGCTATTTTTCCATCCCCTATTGGGAATACTAATGCCAATTGTTTAGCGTTCTACTCTCATGGCCTGATCGTCTTCCAAATGTCCTATCTTTGTTGAATGCTATCACTTGGGAATTCTTTCTCAACATATAAACTTGGGACAGTCAAGTGTTCATTCTACAGTGGAACTAAAGCCCCTCATCAGGGCTGAGCCAGGCTGAGTCTTGTGTCAGATATGGTAAGATGAGAAGAGATGAGAGGGGAGAGTATGCATTTCTGACAAACTTAAATTAAGTGTCTGCATGAAAAGAATAACCCATTTACAAAGCATCAATGTCCTGGAAGACAAAAGCTTACCTAGCATCTGCCACTGACTAGCTAGCATTAAAGAGATGTGACATCAAAAGGCACAGCAGAGTCTGGGATTGGATCCTAGGGTAGAAAAAAAGATACTGGGAAAAGTGAGTAGAATCTGAATAATAACTTACTGTAGTTAATAGTACTGTATTGCCGTTAATTTCTTAGAGCTGATAACTGATCACCATGGTAATGTAAGACATTTACATCAGAAGATACTGAATGAAGGCACCACAGAAACACTACTGTACAAGCCCGAAATCTATCTGAAACACACACTTGTATAAATCAGAAATTGTTCCAAAATAAAATGAGTAAAGAAAGTGAAAAAAAAAGCCACTCTTTTCTGTCCTCACAACCCCAGCAGGAGACCCTTGTTGCCAGGCAGAAGCCTTCTCACCACACAAGCCTGGCTACCAGGAACAGACTGTCCAAGCTGGAAAATCAAAATCACAAAGCCATCAGGCTTGGAGGGTAGGTGGGATGCCTGAGGCACCACCCAGCTGAGGAGCTATTGGCCATTGATAGTCAGGGGTGTGGGGAGTTACTTTTCCTTGGGTATATGCCCACTGGTGGGTTTCTCGTGAGCCAGTGAATGATTCCACGGGCAAGCACATGTGACAGCATTAGTTAGACTCAGTGTGCTCAAAATTTTAAAATAGCTAAAGAAGGAGGTCATGCAGATGTGATGGTAGTCCTGGGAGGGGCTGGTGGAGACATACTGTATACATGATTTCAAAAAATTAGTTTTAAAAAATATTTGTAAGAACACAAAATCAATCCTTTCTCCAAGTGCCACTTACAGCAGCAGAACGCCACGCCAATTCTTTGGCAAGAGAAACTTTCCTCCTTTTTCTATTTAGAACCAATTCCCCTCCCCCTCCCCCTCCCCCTTTTTCCCTACATGCAACACTGGCTCCTGGCAACATTTGCAGCACTGGAAGAAGGCTGGGCAGTCCACATCTAACCTAGAAGGCATCTATCTTCTTGCTGGGACAAAAATCCATTGTTTTTTGTTTTGTTTTGGTGGTATTTTGAGACAGGGTCTCACTATGTAGCTAGCCTTGGCTCACCTGGAAAGCGCTATATAGACAAGGCTGGCCCCAAGCTCACAGAGCTCCACCTGCCAATGCTGAGCGCTGGGATTAAAGGTGAGGACCACCATACTCAGCCCCAAATCCAGCCTTTGTGGTTTACCTAAAACAGCAAGGAACACCTTGCTCAGCCCCTACTTGTAGCTCCCTCCTAGGAGAACACTGTCTGCAGAGAACACAGAGCCCAAGCATTAGTAAATCACATAGTGTGGTTATATGTATATACACACAAACATACGTATGTTCATATACATATACATGTATAGACAATTGCTTAGAACTCATTGTCTTTCTGAGAATAACAGGCATTTGAAAATGGAATGGAAAGTAGTCACCTCCCTTTTTCCCCAAAGCTGGGGGCTTTAAAAACTCCTGGTAAGCACACAGGTCTGACACATGATCTCCTGGGCAACTGCCTCTATCCCTGTCACCTTGACATTTTATAGAGTGTACTCAAGCAAGCCCAGAAGACACTTTTGGGAGACTAGACAACAGATCCTTCTTCCTAGAAAACACAAACTCCTAGGCTAGAGATTCTGCACGGTGAGAGGCTCCATGCCTCCTGTAGCCTATTCCATCCCTAGGAGTTCAGTAACTCGGGGAGCTTCATGGACTTCATGTGCTGATACACAATAGCGTCTTGAGCACTTAGATATGAATTTGTCAACTATAGTTTTCAGAGGTTTAGATCTGTTGGCTCACCAATCTGTTAGCGGTTCTAAGGCAGCCGTTGTCCTACTTGAGGTGTGAGGAACGTAAGGAACATGGAAGTCAAGACTGTTCTCAAGTAATTAAGACCGACAATGAGTAGTCCATTGTTTTGGACGACAAATGTCCCCCCACCCTCATCTGCTGCCCACAGGCTCAGGTTTAGGAGTTATATCATTGGTGGGTGGATTTAGAGAATTAAAATCCTTGTCCTGTTTCGAAATTGCTCTTGGTTTGCTTTATATTTGTAACTGAAGCTGTAATCCCTCAGCTTTCTGGTCCCGCCATCATGTCTGATGTTCACTCTCGTTCTTCATTGTCATAATGGAGCCTTATCCCTCTGAATCTGCAAGGTAAGTAAAACTTTGCTCCTGCTCCAGAAATCAAGATACTGGGCCTTCCTTTTGGGGGAGGGGCAGTGGCAGGGGAATTTGGTTTCTGGTTTGCTTGGTTTTGTTCTGTTCAATGGCGTGTCTGACAAAGGATGAAGACTAGATAGACACAGGGACCAGTGAATTACATAACCTCTGACAGTCAAGAGGTACGAAGCAGTCAGAAATACTAGAGAAAGTCTGATGTTGTTTTGAGTCTGAAATCAGAGTTCAAGCAGTCACTCACCTAGACAACAGGAAGAACTACAGGGTCTTAGTAGTAAAAGTCAACACCCACTTGGAGGAGCAGATTCTGTGCTTAGGTAGTTTGCATGTGCTTTCTCTGTCAGTCTTCATAGAGATCCTACTTTATATACAGGGAAAGTAAAGATGGTGGAGATACAGCATCTTGCTGTCTGATTGGCACTCCCCATACCCCACATTCAGGGGGCATGTAGAGGTTGAGGCTGGCTGTACTCAGAAACGAATCTCCCAGCCACGGGCTCCATTGTCTTCTCTCTAGTTGAAGAGGGCGCTATCTTCTAACATATCCAGGTTCATGTCGTCTGTGTCACATTTTCCCACCAAGGGCAAAAAAACAAAAAAAAACAAACCCTCTTCTTACAATTAGCTAAGAAAGTGTAATGGGACTATATCGAACAGTAACTTTTTAAAGACTAAGTGAATGAACATAATAATAATATACATCTGTGGGATAATGTTATCACTTGCAATGGTCAGAAGTTTGCAGAATATTGGGGTGTTCACTCAGACTTAACTTCTCAATGAAAAAAAAATCAGCAAATTGAACTGGTGAGATACGGGCATCTTTCTATTTTCTGACACAAGCAAAGCCTGCCATGGTGTTAAGACGAGAGGAGCCATCAAGCTTGGAATCACAAGGATGATAACTCCTGAGTTAGAAAATAGATACCTAGTCAGTGAGATGTGAGATCTGCCCTGCCACTTTAAAGAGACTCACTTGAGTAGGCTACAAGATTAAATCATTTTATGTACACCTCACTGGCATCCTAGCAGGTATCTATTTTAAATTTCTAATTTAGTTTAAGCACCTAATAGAATTCATGAAGTAACAACTACTACTAAGTATTTTGACTCACTCTCTGTTACCGGTCAGGATAGGTTAACTGATGCTGCTGTAATAAATGAGTACCGAGGTTTACAACGAGAAGGGTTTGTAGTATTTTGCAAGTCATTGAGGGTTGGTTACAGCTCTCCTCCCACATGGGCTGATCCCCATCATGGAGCCTGGACTAATATTTGGAAGAAAGTGAACCACGGACTCACTATTCAAGCTGCTTCCAAGGAGTAACAAAAGTTACTGTAGTTTGTCTCTCTTTGAACGATGTTAGTCACACGATTCACCTCACTTTGGTTGGTCACCATTATATATTAACAGTAATGGTTCTACCAGTGTTGAAAAATCACAAAACACTAGAAAATCTGGTACAGAGAAGAAAACAATAGTGAGATCCATTTAGGTCCTGTACAAGTGATGCAGTGTTTGGAAGCCCTTTCAAAGGCGCATCTACACCTCTAAGTATCTCTTTTCAATAAGCAGCAATCATCCTGTGGCCTTCTCAGGCTCAGACAAGCAAGAACAAAATCCTTGGGCCTTTCTAAGTACCCATTGGCCTTATCTTTATGTTCACACAAATATGCTATCTCTGCTGGGCATGCTTGAAATAGAGGACTTAAAAGACCCTTCAACTATAATTAAAACCCCATGGAATTGGCATAGAAATGGACAGGGAGATCGATAGAACAGGACGGATGGCCCTAGAACATATAAAAATGTAATTTATGATAAGAAAGGCATCTTGGATCAATGGGGAATGGAAGAATTATTCCACGGATAGCATTAGGACAGTTGGTTAGCAAATTAGAAGAAAAAAAATCAATCTCCAGCCTTAATTCATACTATATACTGGCATAACTTTAACCCCAGATGGATTAAAAATTTCGAGAAGTAAACATCTGTAAAGTAATAAAACAGAGACATTCTCCCTATCCACCCTCGGCCACTCCAGCATTATATCTATGTTTTTACTCATAGACAAAATCATCCACAAAAGAAACAGGTTAAGCAACGATTGTGTTTTAAAATATTTCGTGTGTGAAAAGAAAACTAAAGTTAAAATACTACCTACGGACAAGTATTTACAAACCAGTAGAAGATGAATATCATTTAACATACAAAGGAGCGCATGCAAAACACAACAGAAGTATTTTACGGTCCACGGATGGAAAATGGGCAAAGGACTTTAAATAGACAAATTACTAAAAACAACAGATGTTAAACACACACATTCAAAAATATTTAGAACACATGAGTAGTTAATGAAGTACAATTCTTACTGAATCCCTGGGGGCCACTGCTTCCTGTAATTGAACAAGATATTGGCCAGTTGGCTCAACAGGTAAAAGCACTTTCCACCAAGCTGATAGCTGAGTCCAATTCTCAGTACCCACACGGTGGAAGGAGGAATGGACTACACAAAGCTACCCTCTGATGTGCACATGTACACACACACACACACACACACACACACATGTATTTTAACAAACAAAGTGAAACTAGTTGAGTTTTGCTTTTAAGACAAAGATCTCACTATGTAGCCCTGTCTGGCATGAAACTCCTTATGTAGGCTGGGCTAGCCTTGAACTCACAGAGACTCACTCTCCTTGTGCCTCTGCCTCTGGGATTAAAGCATGTGCCATCATGGCAGCTGAGACAAGTGTTCAGTAATGGTAAGTTCCACGGGGGTATTTTTACACGCTTTAGTTGGTATGGTTGACTTTCATGTTTGTGTGTTGTGTGGGAGATGGAACTCAGAGTCTTATGCCGGTGAGGCAAGCTTTCCTCCCTGAGCTGCATCCCAGCACTTGGTTTCTGTCATCAGGTCTCAATCTGTAGCCTAGGCTGACCTCAAACTCACTGTCTTTTTCCTTATATTCCAAATGATGAGACGAGAGTCCAGGAAAGCACCATCATGCACAGCTTGGTATTACTCTTAAAAAGTAGATAGACACTATAAGATAGATGAATCTATAAGATAGACAAATCATAAACATATAAAATATCCCCAGATACTCGCAATCCTCACACTCTGTACTGAAGAAATAAGCTTATGTGGAAAAAAGTTTTATGTAAAAGCATGCTCATCTTAACACGGTCATCATAAAGAAACATTCAAACAGCAAAAATCTAGGTAAGAATATAGAAGTGGATTTTGATCACATATGTGTGCATAATGGCCTGTCACTTAAATGATGCTTATTAAGAGTTTGTAATAAGAAAGGGAAATGATCCTTTTCTGGTGTATAAGATCAAGGCAGCCTATGAAGTGAATGTACACACAACCCATGGCTGTATATGCCACATGGCTATACACATAAAACACGACTGTATATATGCCACATGAGTGCGCATATAACACATGGCTTCATATATGTCACATGAGGCACATATTGTACATATACCTCATGAGTATACATATAGCACATGACAGTACATATGCTGCATGTGTGTACATACAACAGAAGGCTGCAAAAATGCCACTTGAGAACACATATAACACATGACTGTACAAATGCCACATAAGTATACATACAACTCATGACTGTACATATTCCACATGAGTATACATATAACACAAGACTGCAAGCAATACAAGACTGCACATACAACACAAATGTGCATACAACTCACAGCTATACATACAATGTACATCTGTATAAACAACACGCACAATACCGATGTATATAATGCATATTTACAGCATAAGTATATATACAATATCTAAGTGTATATGCAACACAGGGGTATATATATATATGATACAGAAGTATGCATGAAGTACATGAGTATACAAAGCAGAATAATTTTTCTGAGAAAGTAATCAACAAAAATTTATTAAGAATTTCCGTAAAGTGGTTACATTTTCTTTCTACTTTTTCATACATTTAATTTTCATTTTAAAATGATTGTATTGTTTTTTGAGAGATAAATAAGCATCTTAACAGCTAATAGTAACTGAGTGTTGAAGGTGTCCGTCACATGGCATATTACATGATGCCATTGGTATCTATCACTAAGACAGAGGGTCGGATCCAACACATACTAAATGCCAGAATATCCTCAGGGAGCCCATATATTTAACCTCTCACTCAGTGTGAACGTTCCTTTTTCACAGAAGACCAAGGCACAGCAATCGAGAGACTTTTCTGAAATCACTCAGCTGGTGAACCAAGACAGATGGATTCTAAAGCCAATACTTTAAGAACACTATACAGATATCATTGGGTTTATTCCACAATGACCCTACGATACCATTGTTATTATCTTACACATGAAAGAAACTGAGACTTTGATATTTTAAGTAACCATGGCAACGGGACTAGCAGAAATGGAGCTGCAGTGAACTCAGGCATCTAGCTTTGAAGCCTAATTTCCTACTCACACTCTTCCTCCTCCTCCTACCCCTGCCCCTGCCCCTTCCCCTGCCCCTGCCCCTACCCCTACTCCCAACCACTGGATAAGACTTCCTTGGTAAATAAGTGACACACATTTTGGTGTCCTGATTCCTCCTTACTCAAGAAAGTATACAATCAGCAGCAATAATTTTTTATTGTTTCTCTTATTTTCTTTTTTTGCATTCCTTCCTTAGTCCTAGAAATTCTAAGATTGTCAACTTTGCTCCAAGCTTGTGGTTTGATAAAGATCTTAGTATTGGAGGACTTTCGATGTTTTATAGATGTTTGCTATTTCCATTTTTGCTGCCTTCATTGGCCAAACAATCCCCAAATTCTAGAAAAGTCTATCTGCCAACAGATGTATGAATAATGATAACATAGCACGGGCACACTAAAACACTGCACAGCATTCAAAGCAAAGGGAATCTTGCCATTGGAAATAGCACAGATGAACCTGGGAGATGTGCTAAGTGAAATTAGTCAGCCAGACAGAGAAATACTATGTGTACTTGCTCATGTGAAATCAAACATGACAACCTTGTAGAAACAGGGAGCAGAGTGGTGGTGACCTAGGACTGAGGCTGAAAGAAAATGGAAGATGTTAACCATAAGCTACAGCATTTACGTTATATAGGGGGCGTGATTTCAAGAGATTGCATGAGAGCTAGCAATAATACACACTGGGAAATAGGTGCTGTAATACAGCCAGAGAGGAGAGGAGGGGAAGGAAGGAGAGGGAAAAGAAAAAGGGGAGGTGAGGAGGGGGGAGAGAGGATGGCAGGGGGGTTGCTCTACAGAATGCATCTGCCCAAGAAAGACTTTATCACGTTCCTCAGGATTGTAGTTCAGATTCATTTCTTGCAGAGCATAAATTATTGGGAAACACTAAAAGTGTAGCTAAGGTTGCTAATAGGGACCATTCAGTTACAGCCTTCAGCCATCTTTTTGAAAGCAATCATTCCAAGGATGCTGAAACTGTAAGTGTAGAGTCTGAGCCAGTGTAGCCTGATGACGATAAACCCAGAGAAACTAAGCCTGAAGAGACTCTTGATGAGGGTCCACCGAAATACACAAAATCGGTTCTAAAAAGGGAGATAAACCAACTTTCCCAAAAAGGAAGATGTTGTTCACTGCTGGTATCCAGGGACACTCCCAGATGGGACTGGTTTTGATACTAATATTCACACAAGCTCAAAGAAGAAAAATGCCAAGCCTTTTAAGTTTCAAGGTCGAAATAGGGAAGGTTGTCAGAGGCTGGGATGAGGCTCTCCCAACTATGAGCAAAGGAGAAAAGGCTCGAATGGAGATTGAACCAGAATGGGTTTACGGAAAGCAAGGGCAGTCCAATGACAGAATTCCACCAAATGCCAAACTCATTTTTGAAGTGGAATTAGTAGGTATTGGTGGAAACCATTGGTTCAGATCTAAAGACGTCCGCAACAATAAAACCTTGGCCTTGAGACCCAGTGTGACTAAGGAGAGTTTAGTGCTACTGTAAAGGAAGAATCAACTGGAAAATTCCAGGAGTTAAAGCTTGTTTATTTGATCTCAATGAATGAGAAATGCCACTCCCTGGAATTCCCTTTAGGTCTCAGATATTTTACTATCACTATGTATATGTATGTATTAAAGAGAAACGCTTTTCCTTTTACTTCACATTATAAACGAAGAGGCTCTAGTAAAAACGCCATGGATTGTCTTGAGAGGAAAATAGACAGGGAGCCGTAGCACATAGAAGAGGACTATCCTCCTTTTTCTGTCCACCTTGGATTAAGGAAACCTCAAAGAAAGAAATATTGAAGTAAACTCTGAAGTAAACTCGTTTCCCTAGAGTCCATCACCACCATCATCACCATCACCACTACCATCATCATCATGACCAATACCATCACCAGCAACATCATTGTCACTGTCATAGTCATTGTCATCACCACCACCATAATCATCATCACCACCATCACCACCATCACCATCATGACCACCACCATTATTATCTCCTTCATTGTTGCTACTTTCATTTTATTATTTCAATAGGATTGAGTGTTGAATCCAGCGCCTCACATACTAGGCAACAGACATACGACCGAACTACACATTTCCAGCCCCTATCTACTCACTCACCCCAAATTCAGTTCATGTTCCAAGTCTTTAATAAAATTTAAGTTTAATCTTTGGAGCAACCTCATAATGCAAACTTTGAAGACCTTGGTCTTTTTTTTTTTTCTTTTTTCTTTTGATGAGGAAACCTGAGGAGTTATGAGAAACTGTCTGCAGGTCACAGGCTGGATGGAGCCAGAGACATATAGTATCAAAACTAGTACTCTGGACCACAGTGCCACACTCTGTTGCTCATGCTACAGCCTAGCCCTCAGCATGAGAGAATCTCAAGAGCAGAAGATACTCAGCAAGAACCTCACCCCAAGTGTGCCACAGAATAGTCCTATTGATGGGCAGAGCTTCCTGTGTCTGCAAGGGATGGGAAAACAGGCAGAAGCTAGGTCGTTTGGTTGCAAGATGTTGTCAAGACCTTTTTGGTCATACATTTTTATATGGTGATGCTAAATCTCTTGTTTAGCAGCTGTGAGAAAAGAGAGGTTTTGCAAGGGACCAAATCAGTACAGAGGGAGGAATATCTGTTTATTCCTAAGGGATGGCTTTCCAACATTTATTTTTTTCTGGGAAACTATTTTTTCCCACACAGAGCTATAAGAATGGAATAACCAGGCCTCCTAAAAGGCTAATAGCAACTCAGAACCATAAACCACAACAAGCCAGAGAAGCATCAAGATAGCAGTTAAGGTCTAGGAAGGCCACCTCCCACTCTAAATATGACAGGACAATAGGATCAGAGGTCAGTGTAACTGGTTGACCAAGACTATTAGAAACCCCCAGCCAAGTGCGTGGCACATACCTGTAATACCATCATTCAAGAGTCTGAGACATGAGAATCCTGAGTTCAGGGTCAGCCTGGGCTACATAGTGAGAACCTGTCTTTT
The DNA here is from genome assembly GCF_004785775.1 of Grammomys surdaster. Classification (NCBI taxonomy): domain Eukaryota; kingdom Metazoa; phylum Chordata; class Mammalia; order Rodentia; family Muridae; genus Grammomys; species Grammomys surdaster. The sequence goes on from NW_021604622.1 coordinate 3,143,682, forward strand.
TTTTAAAATAAAGTCCTTACTGCTGAATTTGTCTACTCTTAGGTGTATGATCCCTGGAATCTCTAAGCAATTGAAAACATTTTTTTTCCTCCTCTGGACAAAAAGAAAGTTTACTAAGAGAGTTACCTGCAAAGAGGAGCAGAATGAACTGCACGCAGCCATACTGGGGGTGCAGGGCCGCATTAAAGCTATAGCTCAAAACAGACTCCTGGCTACATCAGGCAGTAAGTCTGATGGACAAGCCAATGAAAAGTTATCTGTTACTAGCACACAAGTCAGAAGGTAATGGCATCAAATGACCTTACTCATTACTTGTCCACATGGTTCTATAACTGAGGCCAGGCCATGATCAAACATCATGGCTTCCCAGTACCTGTCATCTGCAGGACTGGCCCAGTTGGGGCTTAATAATCTAACTATAAGGTAAGCTCACTAACATGCGTGAAGAGCTAGGTCTGCTGTTGGCTGGAACTTTGGAAAGACTTACTCCTGCTATCAGCAGGCTTGAAATCTCCTGTCTGTGGCCTTTCCACACAGTAGCCAACTCCAGGAAGGAGTCCAGGAAGGGAGTGGATTCCAGAGGAATGGTTCCTACATTGGGGATCACTGGTACAGTAAAGTGCCACAAGGGTCATTTTTCTCACCAGTGTGAGAAATAGCTTGCTCGGCAACACAAATACAATGCATACATCAACAAGAGTAAATAAAACTTGTGCTACACGGAAGCAAAAGGAATATAAATTATACTGTTGCAATAATAGCAGCAACTGCAATTTAGGAAAATGCTCTCGAATAAGAGATATTTAAGACTTTACCTTTCCTGTGAACCGGGAGGCCAGGCTAGTATACCACCAACCAGTTGCACCAGACTGAGCTAAGCAGGCATATGGTCAAGAATAGGTCCACTTGTTTTAGATAGCTGTGACCAGGTGAGAAAATGTTGAGTATACCCCTGTGTTATATGAAAACATTCTTCTTAAAGACACTACAGGTTTTTCCTAAAAGATTTCTCTTCTACCTACCCACTATGCTGCCCTCGTACCCTGGGGGCAGAATCTCACCTTTCTAGGGTCAGGATGCATTTCTGGATATTTTTCTTTTATATTTTTCCCTCTTTCATAACCCTCTAAGCCAAATCTTTCTTTTATTAACTACTCTAATATGGTTTTAATTGAAATAGAATTATATCAACCTGTTTCCTCCTTTCAGCCTCTCCTAGGTACCCTTCCTGGAGCCCACTATACTATCTCCAAACTCTCGAGTTTATAGCCTCTTTTTCTTTGATTGTTATTGTTGCCTACATGCAGGGGAGTAGTATATACACAAATATATTTAAATACAAGCTGTTGAGTCTGCTTCTGTTGGTGGTGTATTTCGAGCTCAAGGATGACCACTCTGCATTAGATGACCAGTAAAGACTTGTCCCTGGGAAGAACTAATTTTCCTTATCCTGGAAGTCATTGGTTGCCTGGAGTCTTTGTCTAGGTGGTGGGACATAATGTTTGGGTACTAAAGATGTTCTTTAGATGCCCGAGCAGTCTTAATTTTATCTTCATGCTTAAATGTTCAGAAATCTAACACTCCCTGCAATCCCTGTGTGAGCTTGGTCTGTAGTGGTTGTGGGTTTTCACCGTCTATGACATTGGCTCTTTCATCTCAGGCTGGCCAAGTCCAAGTGAATGACCTCTTATCCTACCAGAAGGAGAGAACTGTCTGCCCAAATTCTGGATGCTACGTAGGAGAAGGTTCAAGATCTTGTCAGTGAATAGATTTATACCTTTCACTGGGGCAGCTGCGTTTTCAGTTGTAATAGCTGCCCTTCAACCATAGAACTTCTGCATTCCTAGTCTTCTTAGAAGGGAGGCTATCGCCCAGCTATGTGGAAATGAGAGAGAGAGAGAGAGAGAGAGAGAGAGAGAGAGAGAGAGAGAGAGAGAGAGGGAGGCAGGATTCTGACTGCTTCTCAGTCACACTTTCACCCAGGCTTTACTTAACTTCTCTTTCACACACACACCCCGCACCTCCAGAAGCAGCAGAGGATGCCAGCATGTGAAAATTTAAGGGTTCAGCATGCTCATCTGTTAGCCGCCTCTTGATGTTGTTCTCCAAAACTTTGGGATCATTGCCTCTGTCTACTCTTGGGACCCAACCTGCTTTTGTTTGAGAAAACAAATCCATTTTAGTGGAGCTTCAAGTACACACAAACGGAAATGCAAACGGAACTTCCAGTGCCTCCAACAGCTGAGCTCATGGTCTTCATGCATTGAGCAGCTCTCAAGAAGAGGTAAAGAAAAGTTAGGACTCCTCCTCTTTCACCCTCCTCCTTGTTGCCTGACAATTCCCGCATTTGCATGGCTCTCCTAGTTACATTGACTCTGCAGTGTTTCCCACCAGTTCATATTTTGACCGTTCATTGTCTGGCATGTGGTAGTACCCTGTCTTGTAAACCTTCAGGAGGTAGGGCTTAACTGGCAGAACTAGTTCACTAAAGACAGGTCTTTGAAGTTTGTACCTGACTCCCTGGGACCTGTCACAGTCTCTCCCCCTAGCTGCCATGCTGGGAACAGCCAGTGTCACACTCTTGCCATCATGAACTAAGTTGCTCCGTACTGCTCTCTCCCCTGTGATAGGCTGAAACTCCTCAAAATCATGAGTCAAAATAAACCTTAGCTTCTTCCCTTATTTCTTTCAAGCATCATAGTCACAGCAGTGTGAGAGTGACTAGTGTGTTTCCTTTTGAGTCACCACAGACACCTCTTTGTTAATAGGAGCTGTCCTTGAGAGGTAGACTCCTGTAGGACCCTGAACAGCAGCCTGATTTCTGGTTGAGCTAGGTTTGAAATCCTGGTGACCCAGCAGGTGACCCTATAGGGTCCCCTGCAAGGGATGGTAGGCATTTACCACGCTCCCAGACTCCAGGCTCCTGAGACGAGGTTACAACCCTCCATAGATTTGTGTCCTTTAGTCACATAGGACAACGCCCCTATTAGCCTCTCCACAAGTAGAAGGCATGACTACAGGCCACGGAGATACATAAAGGCCTGAGGGGCATAGACAATTAAGCATTCCTTCCCAGACCCTCTTCCCTGCAAAAGGTATTTAACCTTAGGCTCACCCTGAGAAAACTGAGGTACAGTTTCTCATCTACTTTCTGCCATGACAATAAACATATTAAAACCATAGACCCTTTCTCTTTCATTGGAATCCGCCATGGGGGACAATGGAGAAGGTTTTCATCTACAGAGCTGTCTAATCACCCGCAGAAGACCTCTCTGCTCCCAGCCACTGCGACCACCAACCCAAGCCGGCCAAGGGAGCAGCTGTGTGTCACCAAGCCAAGAACTCTCATCCCTTCGGAACGTAGCCGGAGCTTCTCTCCCCCTCCCCCCTTCTGCTGTGGTCCAATCTAGCCCATGGCCCCCACTTTGTTCTCCTCTTTTCTGTGACTCCCAGTGGCACCTGGAGGCCCAAGAGCCTGAGAACTAGCCAGTCCTCAGGGCCCTTTGGCCTGAGGAACCCCCAGCCAAGTTCAGCAGTCCTCGGGGACCTCAGAATGTGCTCCCTCATCCCCGGAGGAGAGTTCAGTGGCTTCACATAGCCCGATGCCTGCCCAGTGCCTACATGGAGTGAGCACAGTCAAACTTCCAGCGCCTCTGTCTCACCGAGTTGCCCTAGCCCCGTGGCAGGGTAGACACAGGACACATTTTAACCCAACAGACTCAATCTACTCCTTCCCAAAATCCCGTTCTCAAATTTCTCTCCCTGTTGTAAAGCACCATCTATGAATGGCATTCTGATGACCACAACTCCCCTCAGCTCATATTTCTGGTGAGTTGTTTTTTTTTTTTTAACTTCTGGGTGATATTTCAGCTCTTACTGAAAGACTGCTTCGTGGGCCTCTCTCAATAATTCTTCACTGACTGAAAACTAGGAAGTGACTATGGTGGACTGCAGAAGGGAAGACATATTGGAAAGTGTTTGTTTCTTCATGGAAGTCCTTTAAAAATAGTGTGGGGTAAATAACAGGGACAAAGTATGTGCTCTCTGTTCATCTGGTCTTAGTAAGCACATTCTAATCTCTGTGAAATGGTAAAGACAACCCTTCTGGGTTCTCCTACAGTGTCCCTGACTCCCTGGGACCTGTCATAGTCATGACATGGCAGATGCTTTGGATGACACCTGCTACACTCTGGGATTCCAAGAATCCAGAATGAGCGGTTATATCTAGGCCTGAGGACAGCCCAGAGCAGTGAGGCTCAAGGCTATTCACAAAATCCCCACTGAGACACTCAGCCTGTTCAGTAAATTACCGAGGAGCTGAAGTGAATAAAGCCTCCACTCTTGCTGGGCATATGGGAAGCTTTAGAAAAATACATATTGTCCATTTTCCAAGTAGTTGAACAGAAGAGAAAGACCTGTTTTCCAGGCACTCTTTCTGAGTCTCAGAAACCTGAAACACAAGCCTCTTAAAGACAGTCTAGATTTCAAGAGCCCAGGTGAAATGGTGCTTTTGAACTATTGAAGGAAAATTAATCCAAGAAATGGAAATAAAGTTAATTTCTACTTTAGCAAGAACCAGAAGGCTCATTTCCTAAAGCCTGGCTTCATGTTAATACTTGCTCTTTCAAGCAACTCCTATAACACCCTATGAGACATCCCCATCGTGCAATAAAGGCTCTGAAGCTTCAAAGTAAGACAGTGGCTAAGCTGAGATTTGAATACAAGCTTGCCTGACTGCCAAGTCTGTGCCAGGTCCAGCACTACATTCTATGGAAACTGACTTTAGGTCTTCAGTTATGATTATGAGGTCTACATGTGAACTCCTCTGTCCCAAGATCAAGCTGGACTTCTGTCTCTGACAAAGGGATAAGATTAATGTCAGGCATGTATCAGGGCCTGCGCAGTAAGCTTACCTAGCATAAATCACTTGGTACACCCAGACCCAGCTGCTCACTAGCTTTCTCCACGCCTACATAGTTTAATGGATGTGAATTCTGACACACCTCTCTTTAATTTTCATTCACAAGTTCTTCTCACTATCAGCCATCCCCACGTTCAGAGCCCCATCTCCCAAGCTGTAGTGTTTCCATGAGTCTTCTGCTGACCCTAGCATTAAAAGATGCCATGCTAGTAGGTCTGGGTATGAAATATTTAAATTTACTGTTATTTCTAACATTAAAGAAACAACCCCCGACCCTTTTTGTCCTGTCCACTACCGTCCAACCCACTCCTACTTTCTAGAAACGGTTCCCCTAATCATGATTTGAATATCTTGTTTATTGTCAGCCATTCTCATCCTTCCATCCCCCCTCCTCCCTTAGGCATTACCCTTATGAGCCACTGAGGTGCCTGCCACAAAAGCCCCAATGGCTTCTGCTCTGACACCCCAGTGAGTAGTGCTTGTCTTTGCCTTGCTTGACCCTTTGTCCCTCTGACCTACACCCTTCACTGGGTTTCAGGCTCCTCCTCAGCTTCCCCTTAAAGTGACACCTCTCTCTCTCTCTCTCTCTCTCTCTCTCTCTCTCTCTCTCTCTCTCTCTCTCTCTCTTTCATCTTGTTCATACCTAAAAGACTTTTTCTAGTTTCTTTTCCTGTTGCTGTGATAAAATAACCTGACAAAAACCAATGTAGCATAGAAAGGTTTTATTTTAGCTCACAATTCCAGCTAACAGTCCTTCATGACAGAGAAGTCATGGTAGCAGAAACTTGAAGCAGCTAGTCATATCCACAGCCAAGAGGAGAGAAAGAATGAATGCAGGTATGCTCAGGTTCTCTTTTTTTATACAGTCCTGGACCCAAACCCAGGGAATGGTGCCCCCTACAATGGGCTACGTCTTATCGAATCAACTAACACAATCAGGATCATCCCCGACAGACAGGTCTCAGGACAGCGAAATCTAGATCATCTCTCAGTGATACTGTTCTCCCAGGTGATTCTAGATCCTGTGATGTTGACAATGAGTGGCTACCACAAAGTTTTCCAGATCACAGTTTGGTTCACAGTTTCTTCCCTGATCTGAGAGCTCATAATTTATAACTCCAACCCATACAGAAGCATCTCCAATGCCATCGTGCCGGTAAGATGGAACTCCTGATGTCTTGACTATAAGATCTGCTTTACCCATAGCCTTCTTCATCTGGATCAACATGAAGTCTCCATTGAGTTGCTCAGAGTAAAATCTTGGTTTCATCCTTGAGCCTTTCTCCTCTTACTCATACGATGACAGCTAATATCTGAGGAAATCCTGTTGGTTTGACATTCAAAATACAGCCCCAGACCAAGTGCTTCTCACCGTCCCTGGACCTCAGCTCACTCTGCCTTACTTACATCTTTGCCTCTACTGTGTTACTGCAATTCCCTCCTGACAGGTTTTCCTCTTTCTGCCTTCAAACTCCTAAGTCCTATTCTCAGCAGAAAATAGCCAGAGTTGTGTGGTGAAAAGAAAAACCTTTAGGTCTGGGGCTTGGCTCAGTGTTAAAGCACTTTTAGGCTTTGTGTTCATTTTCTAGCACAACAAAAGTCTCACAAGCTATCCATCCTCCTCTCAAAAATTGTTCTGTTTCCCACATGACCTTGATTCCAACTGTGGTTCTTCTCTCTCTCTCATCTCCTCCCACTTAGCCTAGCTATACCCCAGTCAGATGACTCCTAGTACTTCCTGGTGCTCCCACTGCCTGACAACTGTGCTCCATCATGGAGCTTGTTGGCTGCCCATTCTTTTCATTGGTAACCTCCTTACCCTCTTTATCCAATGGAGACCAGCCTGACTGTTGTAACATCGTTACAACGTATCTGTCCCTGCCTTGTACCATCAGCTGCCTTTGGGTAGTCAGGATATTTCTTATGTTCTATAGTAGACACACACACACACACACTACCCCTTCACACACATTTCCTCTAGAATATAAATATCAGTTTTCATTTAGAGGTACCAAATACCTTAGTACAGTGTCCAGCACATCACAGGTACTGAGTAAATGTATACCAGATTCATCCTGTTGAATAGTCTTTTAGGATACTGGTAAGAATTTGCATGCCACAGCCAAACCTTGCTACCTGACCTGCCACATAAGCTATATCCTGAATTCCCATTGGTTTTGGTTTCTCTAAGCCTTATAGTTCATACAGAGATGGCTGGAGATGCTTTGTAACGAGCCAATAACAGATAAGCAAAGAGATACTGTAGCAGAAGTATGGGTTTTGCATGAAAGTGAACACCTGAGGAGGCCATCTGGTCTGTATCCATCTTTTCTGTGTTGTAGAATCTATGCCACATCCCAGAGTGGTACCCATGACCAGGGCACAATGACTCCTCATCTGCTCAGGACCTGCCTCTGCCACTCATAGGCTGCAATTCCTAAAGCCAATCCCATTCCCTTGCTGTGACTGTCTTCTTAGCTGTTAAATGGGCATTATCATTGACCTGACATCTAGCATCGTTTTAAAGGTTTGCAACTGAGGGTTAAATTAGCTAAGAAAGAGGAAGAAGGTTTCTTTGTTTTGTTTTTTAATGTTTGCTATATAAAAAACATTCAGGGGCTGGAGAGGCGGCTCAGCAGCTAAGAGCACATACTGTTCTTATGGAGGATCTGAGTTCAATTCTCAATTCAATGTCAGGTGGCTCTCCACCAGCTGTAACTCCAGCTCCAAATCTAAAGTTTCTGGCCTGCATGGGCACCTGCACTCATGTATACTACCTAGCTACACACACACACACACACACACACACACACACACACGCTAAAAGTAAAAGTCTTGTTTAAAACATTAAATTATTTTGGCTAAGAAATGATTTTTTTTTAATTGGCTGGAAATGTAGCATGGTTAATAAGAGTGTTTGCCGAGTATGCATGAAGCCATGGGTTTGGTTGCCACATCTCATATATGAGGCTTGGTAGTTCATCCACGTAATCCCAACATTTGGAAGGTAAAGGCAGGAAGATCAGGAATTCAAAGTCAACTTCAGCTACATTGAGAAATTGGAGTCAGCCTGGACTCCACAGGATATCTTAAACAAATACTCTGTGCAACTTTGTTTTTTAAAGTGATAAAGGCATTTTTATATTGTTCTTCATTTATGGTAACTTGATAACCAGCTTTAGCTTTATATTGACAGGCACTCGAGGAGTTCTGTGACAGAGTACTTAATCTATGGCAGAGGTCTCAGTGCCATGTCAAACTCCAGCAAAGATGCTTCCATGAGTGGCTTAAAGTCACTAGTGTGTGTGGTGCTGTGATCTCACTGTGACTTAGCCAATGAGGTGGTGGGAAAGGAGGTGTAAGAAGGAGTGGAGAGGGAAGGTCCCACAAGCTGTGATGTTGTCTCTCTTAATGTCAGAGTAGGGATTGGAGTCCTTGAGAAAAGAACTTGTAGAGCTTACTTTAACGTTGCTTAGATAGAGCCTGGGTCAAAGGCAGTTAACATAGTTAATTATGAAGACTGCTGTCCAGATGGAAAAGAAGCAAACACCCAAGAGAGTCTCACTGCCAGCCGAGGTTCATAGGCCAATCGTGTGAGAAAGCCATTTCCCTCTTTTTCTATGCAGACAACTCTTGGTTCTGGAACTTCGTCCATCTGGCTCTTCTCAAGTCCTTGAAGATGGATTTTCTCCTATGGTGGCCGCTACATTACACACTGGATCGTATCTGGAATGCCCTGGAGAGATACTGTCACTGGAATATGCAAGGGATAGCAGATCCCAGCTGTAGTCTCTCCCCCTTGGCCACTTATCGTTACCAAATGATTTAAGACCTGGAGCTGGGAGTACCAGAAATAGCTCTGAGTCTTTGATGGGAGGTTCTCAGAGCCCAGAGTGATTGCAACTCATCTTTGGAGTTGTTATGCCAAAGGGTACTTGGGAAAGACAATGCTAATCACACTTCCTAATGAACGGCTTTGCCTGGCTCTGCCTGAGAAGTGAGTTTAAAGACCAGATATTTATTACATGGGACAGTTAAGAGAGAGGTGCAAGTTTGGTTAGAAACATAGCATTCTTGAAAGGTTTCTTTCTCCTAAAATATATGAAGATGAACCTAATAAAGTCTCTAAATAATGGTGAGACTGAGTTCCATCTGGCCATCACTTGTCACCAAAAAAGGTTTCCCATATCAGGACTGGTTTACATCCAATTGAATGGTTAGCCAAAGGGGTCCCTTGGAAATCCTCAAAAAAATCCAGGCTGTTGTCAAGACAATAGGTTGCTCTCCACAAACTGACAGCAAGGCCCCAGTTAAATGTTGTCCTTATAAGACTTGCCTCGGTCATGGTGTCTGTTCACAGCAATAAAACTATAACTAAGACACTAACTAAGACAGAAGTTGGTGCCAGGGACTGGGGTATTGGTGTGATAGGCCTGACCATGTTTTTGTTTGAAAGAATGGGGATTTGAGGACTTGGGATTTGGAAAGCATCAGAATGCTTTATGTGGGGCTTACTGGGGTATCCTAGAAGCAATATGGAAGACTTTGTTATGAGAGTAACTTGAATCGTGCAGACCTGGCCCAAGAGGTTTCAGTGAAGAATTTTAATATGTGACCTAGAGACTGTTCTTGTAGTATTTTGGTGAAGAGTGTGGCTAGTTTTTGCCCTTGTCTGAAGAGTCTGCCTGAGGCTAAGGTGAAAAGACTCAGATTAATTGCACTGACAAAGAAAGTCTCAAACAGCTTGATGTAAAATCTGTTGTGTGGTTACTGAAGTTCACTCTTATGAAGAACATTTTAATGAAAAGGAACAAGTTGAGAAAGGAAAAATAGAAATTATATGGTTTGAGTATTAAAGGGGAACCAGGAAGTAAAATGGAGCTGAATCCTGTGTTCCAGGATATTAAATTGAATTAAGGGAGTAGTGACCTTGGGGCAAGAGCCCACCCAGCTAACTTAGGTCCTGGTATGGTAGTAGTATAAGCCTTTAATCCCAGGAGGGAAAGCAGATCTCTGAGTTCAAGGCCAGGCTAGAACAAGTTCTAGGTGAAGAACTTAAATCCAGGCTTGGTGGATCACACCACTAATTCCAGTGTTTAGGAGGCAGGCATGCAGATCTCTGATTCAAAGTCAGTCTACAGTGCAAGTTCCAGGACAGCCAAACTTAGGAAGTGATGGAGTTGGAAAACAGAAAGCTGGTGATAAAGTAATTAGAACAAGGGGACCATGCTCCAGCCCCAGCAAGCAACAGAACTCGGCAGCTTTAGCCACGTGGCTCTGGCTTTAGAGTCCAGAATAGAAGGGACTACTGGGACAATTGATGCTGGCTAGTTGGAGCTAAGACATTAGGGGTGATTAAGAAGAGACCAGCATCACTGAGGTGAAATCTCGGAAGTATTTTCTGAGAGCACAAAGAAGCTGTGTTCCAGAGATAGCCAAGGTTGTACCTCCTACAGCAGCTGAACTTGGTAATATCTAAGAGGCACCCAAGTGGTACTGGTTCTTCATGAAGGCATCATGAAGAACAGCTGGGGCTTGGTACTGTGAGAGGCTGTGGAAGGTCACTGGTGAAAGTAAAATCTTCGTTTTAGTTGCTAGCCCAGGACTGAAGGGATCATGCAAAGAAGTTGAGGCTTGCCACCATGAAGAGAGTCTATAAGAGGCTATTGATGAAGCCTAGCTACAAAAGAAGTCTCTAGTGTAATGTAAATGCCAGTACCACTGGATGATCTCCAAGAACAGCAGCAGCAGTGGAGTAGATCAATCTGAGCTTAGAGTGCTACATAGGGCAGAGCTGGGGAAGTGACACCAGTCCTTTGGAGGAGCCCATGTGTGGATCCCAGACACTGGAACAAGAAGCTGTAACATTGAAGTTGCCTTGGAGACTCCAAGATGTTCGAGATGCCACAGCTGTGGTCTACCTGCTGAGGAAAGCTGCTAACAGAGAGTGGAACAAGCCCAGGAGAAAGAAATTTATTACAGTCAACAAAGATGACAAAGGAGTTGGAGATCTGAAGACATCAGGCATGGAGATGCAGAGTTTGGAGTTTACACAGCTAGTTTCCTGTCTTGCTTTGGGAATCACAGTTAAGTGATTGGGTGAATCTCACAAGAGACTTTGAACTTTGGACTTTTTAACATTGTTGAGACTGCTATAGACTATAGAGATGTTTGAAGTTGGACTAAATGTATTTTACATTATGCTATGTTTAGGTATGGCCCCCATAGACTCATATGTTTGGACAAGCCTATGGGGCCAAGGAGTAGAATGTAATGGTTTGTAAATGCTCAGCCCAGGGAGTGGCACAATTAGAAGGTGTGGCCCTGTTGCAGTAGGTGTGTCTCTGTGGGTGACCCTCACTCTAGCTACCTGGAAGCAACTATTTTGCTAGCAGCCTTCAGATGAAGATGTAGAACTCTCAGCTCTTCCTGCATCATGCCTGCCTGGATGCTGCCATGTTCCTCACTTGATAATGAACTGAACCTCTGAACCTGTAAGCCAGCCCAATGAAATGTTGTCCTTTTAAAAGTTGCCTTGGTCATGGTATCTGTTCACAGCAGTAAACCCTGACTAAGACAGGGTCTCTGACACTTGTGCCTTCTTTGGGGCTCTTTTTCTTCTGTTAGTTTGCCTTGTTCAACTCAGTGTGGTGGTATTTTGTTTTATCTTATTATACTTTATTTTGTTATGAATTGCTGTTATCTCTTCAACGTTTGTTCTTTTCTAATGAGTACGAAAGGGAGCAGATGCGGACAGGAGGAGAGGAGGGATGGAACTGGAAGGGGAAACTATAATCAGGATATAGTGTAGAGGAAAAGAGTCCATTTTCAGTAAAAGGGAGAAGAGGACTTACTTTCTATTCTTGAAATGACTTATTGTTCAAGTAGTTTCAGCTTTATTTAAATTACAAATCCACCCAGAAGAATGAAAAGAATAAAACATCACACAGACAATTCAATATTAAGCAAAACTATGCAACTTGAAACCCACTGTCGAGTGGTTAAGTATTGTTCCACAGTCTTGGAACTACTATATTTCTGGATAAGTAAATCATCATCTTCATTTACGAGATGGTAAAGTGGAGTGCTTAGTCTCTATTCATTTAACTTATACTGTTATCATTTTTTAAATTCTTTACTTGAATTTAATTTTAGACTTGCAGAAAAGTTGCATCGACAGTAACAACAATGGTCTCTATGTGCCCTTTGTCCCCATTTAATAACAACAATGGTTTCTATGTGTCCTTTCCCCCATTTAATAACAATGGTTTCTATGTGCCCTTTGTCCCCATTTGCCTCTACTATTAAGTCTCATCACAGTGTTCAAATTTTGTCAGTTTCCTCTAATCCCTTGGAGGGGGTGGGGGTGTTGTTTTCCTTCTTCCTCTTTACATTCCTCCAGTCTGCATCAGCTCTGCAGTCTTTCCTTGTCTTTCGTGACTTACACACTTTTGAAGAGCTCTGGTCAATTCTTCTGTAGAGTGTTCCTCCATCTGGTTCTGCGATGTGTTTTCAGTGTAGACTGAGATGAAATATTTTGGGAAGGAATACCAGAGAAGCATTGTGCCTCTCTCAGGGCCTGAGATCAAGGCGTGCATAATATTAATGTATTATTACCAGCACTATTACGATTGCTTATGTTGATAAGATGTATTTGACAACTTTTCACTATAAAGTTACTTTGCGTTTGTACATAAGAAATATCCTCTGGCGGAGACATTTTGATGTTGTGGGTCATTTTTCTCTCAAGCTTTTGCTCATTCATTTTAACACTCTCTGATAGACATCAGTATTGCAGCTTTTGCCTGCTGGTGACTTTGTATTTTTCCACACTCCCTAAACGTTTTATAACTGAACTTAGTCCATTCAAAGGCACCATTGTCTTTAAATGGACGACAGTTGAGTATAAAGGACTTTGGAGTCAGACAAGCATATTGATGATTTTTGCATCACAATGGCCAAACACACGAGACACACAATGTAAGAGAGGAAGGCTTTGTTTTGACCCACAGTTCTATATTTCTAGGCCCATGGGGAGGCAGAAGACCATGGTTGCAGAGGCATGTGGCAAAAGGTGTCCACGTCATGGTATACATGAGGGAGAGAAAAGAGGGCAGAATAGGATCATGGCAAGATAGAGCTCATTTTTTCTAAAGGCCCCATGTCTACCTGTCCATCATATCCCAATGGTGCTGTGATATTATGATTCAACTGAGCAATCCATTCATCCATCCATCATCTCTCATTACTCATGATCTACCTGCCTCTGGAAAGACAGAGAGAGAGAGAGAGAGAGAGAGAGAGAGAGAGAGAGAGAGAGAGAGAGAGGAAGAACACACATAGAGAGAGAGAGAGAGAGAGAGAGAGAGAGAGAGAGAGACAGACAGACAGACAGACAGACAGAGAGAGGAAGAAGACACACACACATACAGAGAGAGAGAGAGAGGAAAACACACACACATACAGAGATACAGAGAGGTGGGGGAAGAAGACACAGAGAGAGAGAGGGAGAGAGAGAGAGAGAGAGAGAGAGAGAGAGAGAGAGAGAGAGAGAG
>NW_021604622.1:3157167-3174241 GCF_004785775.1 Grammomys surdaster
AGAGAGAGAGAGAGAGAGAGAGAGAGAGAGAGAGAGAGAGAGAGAGACTGACTAATCCCTGGGTGGTTTCTTAATTCAATCAAGATAACAAACTCAACCCACACAACTGGCCTCTTGGAATCTGAATTATTTAAGTCAATTCTATCATCATCATCATTAGACTCATCAAAAATTAATGCTTGTCTTCTGAAGGGCAATTTTATCTTAGTTTAGAATGGTTAAAGCAGTCAGCCAAGAGATGTTCTTTCTTTCTGCCTATCCCTCCCACCAAGATACAATATGAAGATAGTTTCTTGTTCTTCTGTGACCCTACCAATATTTTTTTCATTTTTTTAATACATCCTTTTAAATCATTTCATGGCCAGGACAACTGGTAACCAGCAAAATACACACACACACACACACACACACACACACACACACACACACACACACTGCCCTCTATATTTCAGGCTTACAGGGTTATATTTGCCTTCACACTGTAGTTTGTATAATGCTATGCTCTTCCAACCCCCTACCAATTGATAAATTAGGCTTGCTTAGTAATGGAATGCATTTTGCTTTACACAAGCACTATTTTCATGTCAGAAATGTGGAGGACACATTTTGCTACTTTCCTGATAACTGTATATAATCATGTTTGTTATTTGATGCGTTTTGAAGGTAGGAGAAAAAAACAAAGTCTGCATTAAATTCTACTTTTCTGTTCCAATTTTAAATGAAAAACTTCAGTCAGCTTTCTATTTTTAACCAATTATTTTCTATTCTTTTTTCATTTAATGAAATAATGGGGGCTGTTATACATGCATCTGGAGGAATAAAGGAGGGAATCCAGCCTAGTGACTTCCCTGTCCCCAGCTTATCTGTCTATACTTCATTATCAGTTAGATTTTAAAACCTTTCAACAGATGCATTATGTCAAATAGCCATTCATTCAGATGACCTCTCTCTGTCTTCATTACTGCTGCAAACTTGCTTTTCTTTCCAAGTTGAAAGTGATAAAAGTGAATTGAGAAGCTGTAACTATTACCATACTCCTAGCTTCCTTCTGAAGCCACCTGTCCAGGCAGCACTTTTTCTTTTCCATAACAAATTGAGGTATATTTTAAAGTTAAACATCACTGTCTTAGTTAGAGTTTTACTGCTGTGAACAGACACCATGACCAAGGCAGCTCTTAAAAAAAGAACATTTAATTGGGGCTGGCTTACAGGTTCAGAGGTTCAGTCTATTATCATCAAGGCAGAAACATGACAGTATCCAGGCCAGCATGGTGCAGGAGGAGCTGAGAGTTCTATATCTTCATCTGAAGGCTGCTAGCAGAATTCTGGCTTCCAGGCAGCTAGGATCTTAAAATCACAGTGACATACGTACTCCAACAGGGCCACACCTTCTAATAGTGCCACTCCCTGGTCTGAGCATATACAAGCCATAACAACTGCAAACACCACTTCAACTTGGATTTAATTTGTAAAACCTTTTTCTTTAAACACTAAAATCACATTCCAGGGCTTTCCCCACTCACATGGGGAAAATGTGGGCAGGAATTGGTTCCCGTTGAGGAACACTACATTTCTTGCAAGGGAGAGGAATTATGGGTAACTATGAAACCTATGAAACCTATGGCCCTTCTTATCTCTCTTCACAGTAGAACTATCCCATAGGGCAGCATTGTTTATGAGAATCATCTTTTACATGCCTTCACCAAGGCTGCTCACTGAAGAATTGGTTTGCACTAAAAGAACCTCATCTGAATGTACTTGGCAATGGTAGTAGAAGAAATTATTTATTTAAAAGTTTTATTCCTCCTATCTTCAACACTGATGCTTGGTTTGTCCATATAATTTGTTTGGTATCATAGTAAGTGATAGATAGATAGATAGATAGATAGATAGATAGATAGATAGACAGTCACTTCTTGTGTTTACATTTGCCAGTAGTATTTGCTTTGAGCAATGTGATATTAGCGAATGTTATGTGGTAAGATGTTTGAAATATTCTCACACACATGAGCTTGCCTCCTGTGCTGCTAATCTTTGATCCTGGGGCCTAGAATGTGAAATAGATCTGTGCATAAACTGTTACAAGAGGTCAGTCCCAGAAGGAATCTAGCCTAGTTTAGCCTAGCCCCAGCCAACCTAATGGAACATGAGTGAGAAGGAATGACTGCTCTCTTAGGTCATTGAGTTTGGCGTGCTTTGCTATGGGGCAGCAGTTGGCTGATTAAGTAAACCTATAAAAGAAAGAAAGATCAATATGAAAGTTGCAGAGTGAGAAAACACCCTGAGTGAGTGTGACATGGGAGCCCTAAACCCACTGCTCCTCAATAGCCTCAACTCCCAGAGGTCTCTTCCAGCGTCAGGACCAACTTTTCTTTCATGCAGAAGGAGAACTACATGGCTAAAATGGTTCCCTAAATGGAATCACATGTGGGACGTCGAGCATCTAGATTATACTCTTGAGACATCAAAATAAAAAAAAAATTCAAAAGTAATGTTGGCTTTTTATGCAATTCTTATATAATCTCTGGGCTTTGGAAATAATTCAGTAAAACTAACAGCTCTACCTTGTATCTGAAGAACTACATTTGAAGATGCTTTTGGATGCTTTTTTAAAGGGCAACTACTAAGGGGAAAATATGTTTGTACTTGTTTCCGGTGTGGAGAAATCATTCTCACTAAAGCATTTCGGAAACGAAAGGAGACATGACAGACATTATGGTACCAGCGTGATGAGAGAAGTGACCAGAGTTTAAAGACATCTTCAGTTTTGACACATGTGACTGAATTTAATCTTTACTGCAATTCCGTGGGGTGATGGTATTCTTATTGTTATCGAAGTCCAGAACATAGACAGATGTGTCGTAAGTCAGGCCATTCAGACTGGAGCTAAAGTTCATACACAACTCTCCTGACACAAACCCTGTGATTTTCCACAACTGAAGATAACTCTCATATACCCCAGAATAGAAAACAAAAGATCTGTGTGGTTCTGAACATCAGATGAAATAAAAGTTAAAAATAAAGAAACTCCATTAGACTAAAACTTAGTCAAGCTCTTAGTCAGGAGCTATCCAAACTCTTCCAAGTAGAAATGAAAAACATATGGAGATTGAAGCTCAGAAGCAGAAATAAAAGCCTTCAACCTGAAAACTAACAAACAAGAAACAGGAAAGGCAATTCCCAATGTGCTGTTGTACAAAGGGCAGCTTCATAGGGAGACAGACTCACAGAGGGGCAGCCATGATGTGTGTTCCATAGGGAGACACAGAGAGAGAGGGGGCAGCCATGATGTGTGCTCCATACGGAGATAGAGAGAGAAGGGTAGCCATACTATGCACTCATTAGGGAGACAGAGAGAGAAGGGAAGCCATGCTGTGTACTTCATAGTGTAACAGAGAGAGAAAAAGAACCTGTAGGTCCCTTTTCCGGGGTGGAGGGTGTCCCACAAAGATCTCGGCCCGGCCAGGTGCAGGGGTCCGGGGCAAGGGGATAGAGAGTGAGCAGGGAGGGGGAATTGCCCCTGTGGCTGCTGCCTCTTCTTGCGTCTTCACCATTGCCTCCCAGTCACTCCCAGGTGCTGCATCTGTCTCTCTGCCCTGAGCTGGTTTGGGCTATGCTGGTGAGACTCCGGCTAGCTAGCATGGAGGGGAGGGTCCTGAAGGCACTTCGGGAGAGCAGATCTCTTTCCAAGTATTACAGCTCTTGCGACAGAAACTCTCGGACAATGGGATGATTCTCCCATACCTTTACTTCTCCTGAATAAGGCCTTATATACAGTTTTGGGATGGGTTAGGGTCTGGCAGCAGATAACCCCTATTGGCTTGATCTGAGAGCTTGGAGATACCTCATCTACATGTGGGAGAGCCTGAGTCACTATTCCTACTTGACTGATGGCCATAGACCTCTCTGTGGGAGGGGCTGTGGAGGGCTGAAGCTGAGTGAAAGGAGCCAGGAGCCAGGAGCAATGCCTAACACCTTCTGTCCCATTAGAGTCTGGGGTTTGAGGCTTGTTCTCTACCAGACGCTCAGCTGCCTTTCACAGCCCACCACCCCACAACAGCCATACTGTGTGCTCCATAGGAAGACATATAAAGAAGAGCAACCATACTGTGTGCTCCATAGTGAGACATAGAATGGCAGTCATGCTGTGTGCACCATAGTGAGACACAGAGAGAAAGGCAGCCATACTGTGTGTTCCATAGTAAAACACAGAGAGAAGGGCAACCATGCTGTGTCTCCATATGGAGACAGAAAGAGAAAGAAGGACAGCCATGCTGTGGCCTCCACAGTTAGATACAGAGAGAAGGGCAGTCATACTGTGTGCACCATAGTGAGACACAGAGAGAAGGGCAGCCATACTGCTTTTCCATAGGAAGACAGAGAAGGGCATCCATGCTGTGGGCTCCACAGGGAGACACAGAAGGCATGACTTCCTTTATTCTACCTGTTTTTATATGCTGCTCTCAGAATTGCAGTAATGATTAACTCCTTAAGTGCATCATATTAAAATTGAAACAGAATTTTATCCCTTCAAAAAGTTCTTTGATTAATCCTACCTTCCCCCATCTCAGTCCCAGCTAATCTGCCTAAACATACATATATACACAAGAACATTTGTCTTTGCATGGTGTAGCTAAATTGTCTACACATGCATGTGTGGCAATTATTTAATAAATCTGCTACCTCTGTATGATTTTAGTATGGGAATAATCATCAATTCACTAACTCTGGGTGCCCAGTTTGCACACAGCAGCAAATAGGGGCATCTATATGTCTTACAAATGGGGAGAATTTCAGCACTTAGAAGATGAAAGGAAACTTTGAGGTTGCTTGTACTTGCAAGAGACCCACAACTGTGCAGCTGTTGTTCAATATTTTCCTTCCAGACGTTCTACTTAAGCAGTGGCAACAAACATAGAAAGCTCAACAAAGCCATTCTTCAAACAAACCCGAATTCAGCCATGTAAGAACAAAGGAACACTCAATGAAATCCAACAGCAAGTCATTTCAAACAGATAAAAGAAAAGGCATTGTTAAAGCCAGTACATAATTAACTTACAAACTGACTGTGCATGAAATTGTTGAGGCAAGAAATTTGATAAAAATTTTTAAAGAAAGGATTCGACTAAGAATGTGGTCTGTTTCTAATCTCAAGGGGAAGAGAAGAGAAGGGTCACTTATCTTGGTTTAGAATAAATCACTATCTGTGTCCAGATTTTTTTTTTGTTTGCTTGTTCTTTGTGTGTGTGTGTGTGTGTGTGTGTGTGTGTGTGTGTGTGTGGTGTAGCTCTGGCTGTTCTAGAACTCACTCTGTAGACTAGGCTAACCTTGAACTCAGAGATTCACTTGCTTCTGCCTCAAAAGTGCTAGGATTAACACCTACTATGCACCACCAGTGCCTGGCCAGAATCATAACAATAATAAGAGATTGGTTCAGAAAACTTGGTAGCAACTAGGTGTGATGGTGCACACCTTTAATCCTAGCCCTCACTTGGGAAGCAGGGACAGGCGGATCTCTATGAATGAAACCAGCCTGGTCTACAGAATGTATTCCAGGCCAGCCAAGGAGACATAGTGAGATCCTGTCTAGAAATAAGACCTTGTGGCATGCAAAAGTCAGAGATGCACAGATCAGACCGGAGCCATCTGTCTCACTGTTGCTTCTCAGAGGACTTTAGTGTGACAAAAATCTGAAGAAGAAGAAAAAACTCCTCTGACATAAGACTATGACTTTGAAAGAGCAAACCGCCCCCCATGGGATTTTTTCTTTAGTCTACCCCAATTTTTCTAGATTAATGAGAACGGCAACTCTGAACATCAGTTGAGAGCATCCAAGAGTCACCTCCTATCTCCAGTTCTAGCCAAGCAAGGCCAATGGCTATTGTCACCTCCTGATTATCAATGATCCTTAGAAGACAGGGTAAAGTGTCAGGTTCCTGGGCAATGTGCCTGAAGATTATTGAACTGTATTTGTCTGGTTGTGAAATGTGCATTGATCAAACCATCTTTCTACTTATATTTCTGGTGGGAACAGTGGCATATATTTTCAGCTGCAGCATGGGGAAAGGGGACCAGTCACACACTGGAGACTACTGTCCTCCTTGGTGGGTAGCTCCTCCTCCTGTCCCTACTCAGGAGTAGAAACTGCAAGGGACAGCACAGGTGACAGAAGCCAGCTGACCAGAGAGCTGATGGTGGTACAGGAGACAGAAGACAGAGAATTGTCTTATCCACAAACTCAGGCTGCAGTATGACCTTGGGTAGCACCACCTAACAGGTACCAAGAGCAAAAGAATGTACACATATGTATACATACATTTGCAGTCACATTTACCAGACTTTTTCTACCATTTTTATATGGCGTTATAAAGAAAACATGGGCCGTGCTTACAGTGGGTTTAAGTTCAAATCCACAAAGATCTACAGATGCTTCTCTGCCCAGGAAAACAGAGTAGGGCAAGTTCTACAGGAGCACAATTGACTAGGAAGGCTTTTTCTGGACCCACCCAGTTAGCATTTTTTGTCAACTTTACACAATCTAGTTATCCAAAAGAGGAAACGTCCATTGAGAAAATGGCCCTGTAAGATTGCCTAGGCAGATGATCCTGAGAGGAATACAAAGAAAACATGCCAATGGTGAAGCACCCGTGGTAAGTGAGGCATGGCAAGCCAACTAGTAAGCATTATCCCTCCACGGCCTCTGCTTCAGCTCCTGCCTTCAGCCTCCTGGCTTGAGTCCCTGTTCTGCCTTTCTTTTAGATGAGAGATGTAAGATGAAATTACCCTTGGCTTCCCCAAGTTGCTTATGGTAGTGGTGTTTATCACAGTAATAGAAAACTAACTATTACAGGGACAAGGCCCCCTTCCTGAAGAACACAGAAGCTGTTTAGAAGGCAAAGTTCTAAGCAGAGCAGACTCCAACAATTTGGTCAATTTGATGTCATTTAGAGAGTTTAATTGTGTATGTTGTAAGGGAGGGGAAAGCAAATGTTTGCCATCTTTTGGTTTGTTGTGGTCTGAGAGGGTTTTGCCATAAGAAAATTAACACTTTCCCTGAACTTCACTGTGAAACTAAAAAGTCTTCTCTTGTATCTTCTTGACTTTGGAACCATAGCTTCAAAACTCCACTCTCAGCCCTCAAAGGAGAGCTATTCAACCAGACTGTGTGATATTAGAAAGCTCAGCTTTCCTAGGTAAAGTATAATGGTAAAACAAGGGTTTTCTCCCTGACCAGAAGAGGAGAATAGAACTATGCATAATAGATTATACCAAAGTCGAGATCTTTTCTTACACATCAGTGTGGGATTTTTTTTTCATTTTCCATTTTTGAAACTGACCAAAGTTACAGCTATTTTACTAATTATATTGAAAGTGCTAGATGATGTCAAGAAAATTATATAGCATAATAAAACAGCCTCTCCATGTGTTTAAGCCCCTTTATCACAGTTTTGTGAAATCTGTAGACCATCTAACCTGTGCGGTGAATTTTCATTTATACAAAACTACATTAATAAAGATCTATAATGAGAAATTAGACTGAAAAGCAGCTCATAATGTACCTTTCAGCTTTATAATTAGCTCTATAATCTGTAATCAGATGATTTAAATCTAATAGAGTTAAATTACAAAATAAGTAATTTCTATTTCCAATAGGAGCCACTATATCTTTGGAGTTTTCTGAAGTGCTAATGAGTTTTAGAGAAATTATTGTATACCTTATTCACTTTATTCCCATCAGTAAGCACAATGCCTGGTATATGCCACTTGCTAAGTAAACAACCACTGGACAAATCAATGAGTATGAAGACTTGAATGAGCCATTAATAAAATCATATTGGTGTACCATCGCTCACACTCAGGGCCTGAATGGTTCTCACTTTCTCATCTTCTCCGAAGGTACACCCATTTCCTTCTCCATTACAACTGGATGGTACCTCTGTCCCATCAGTCACTAAATAAAACATTCATACCTCCTGGTAATGTGAGACAAGACTACTAGTCAAAGAGTCCGGAGACGTAGAGTCCAGTTCTGCCATGCCTCTTAGCCTTTCTGCATGTAATATATTATGTAAAGAAGATTTCCATTCAATCTACTGCAAGTCAAATTCTATTCATACACAACACAGGTGGTACATAAAAACTCATAAAACTCCAAAAGATAAGTGGTTTATCCCAGTTTATAAATGAAAAAGAAGACTGAGGCTCAGAAAGATTGAGGAACTTTACCAAGGTCAGAAATTCAAGATACATGATTCAAAAAACAGGTCTCACTCTAAGTATTATTATGATACATATAAGTAGCAATAGTGACAGGGTAGGCAGATAAGAGTTTTATAAACCCTGAAGTATTTTACAAATGTACACTGTCATCAGTATCATAATGCACCAATATCTAATGTTATAGAAATTGCCCTATAAAAACATCTCTTCTCTAAAACTCTTGAATACCATTGAATATGACCATCAAGTCCCTGTCTGGCCAGACCCCTGTAGTAGGCTCTTCCAGATCTGCTCTGTTTAAATCCTCAGCTTCTTCAGATTGGGCATCATTGTCTGAGCACATGTGCACTGGTCTTTGTTTCACTGGCACAGAGTCTCTCTACAGGGTGCTCACTGTCTGTTATTTATGTGAAGTGCAATAGGATGTTACTAGTAGCAATGTACTCCAATTCAATCCAGTGAGGGTGCTTTCCAACCATCAGCTGTCATTGCAAGGTAGGTATGCTGGAGTCTGGGGATGACATGTGGAGGATTTCAAATGATTGGTGAGCAGTAACTTAAGACTTAACCTACCCTCTTTCCACACTGAAATTCTATCCTAGCCACCAAGGTAAGCATTCCTTCAGAACTGGGTAGCTTGGGAGGTTGACCTCTCATTGCCTCTCGAAGACTGATATTTTCTAATATGCTTTGCTGAGAACCTGCCATTTGTGCTCATTGAGTAAAAGAATATCAAAGTGCTCCAGTAGGTGATGTCTCAACCCTTTCCATGTAATGCACCTGAAGTCCTGGGGAGGCTTAGAAGAATGGTTCTAGAACGGCCTGCCTGGGGTCAAGCCTTGGCTTCATTACTTCACCCATCTCTGTCTTAGTCTCTTCAGGGTGGTCATGAGAGAATATCTGCTTCAAACTGATATTAAGAGGAACAAAAGCAATATTAAATCAAGCCTGGTGAAACATGTTCTGTATGTAATAAAACTGTCTAAATGTTTTTTATATAAAAACATTTTTTCTATAGAATCCTAAGTTTACTGATCCCTATAATTGGTACATGTGTGTTTCGTTATGGAAAATGCAGGTTTTAGGAGTGGCTGGAGGATTACCCTCTGTAGAAGGGTATCATTGATTGAAACTCTACCGCGGAAAAATAGTCAACAATTTCATTAGAGTTTGGCAGAAGCTTGTCTACAGAGTACCTGAGTAAAGCATGAGTGTTAACAAGAGAAGGGAAATTGATTTTTAGCAGTTCAAAGCAAAGCCACATAGCTTTTTATATCACTGGGGATAAAAGAAGTCTCCCTGAGTCCGGTGGTTTGAATAGGAATGGCTTCTCATAGACTTGTGTATTTGAATGCTTAGTCCACAGGGAGTGACATTCTTAGGAGGTGTGGCCTGGTAGGAGAAGTGTGTTCACTACAGGGTAGGCTTTGAGGTTTCAGATGCTCAAGCCAAGGCTTAGTGTCTCATTAGACATCTTTCTACCTATTGATCCGATGCAGAATTCTCAGCTCCTTCTCCAGCACCATGTCTGTCTTATGCTACCATGCTTCCCACCATGGTGACAGTGGACTAAACCTTTTAATGGTAAGCCAGCCCCAATTAAATGATTTTCTTTATAAGAGTTGTCATAGTCATTGTGTCTCTTCACAGCAATAGGAGGCCTAACTAAGACAATGACAGTAAGCTGTTATCCAAATAAAACAAGCAGCATCCACTCCTATGTCAAGCATACTAATCCTAATACCAACCTGGGACAATGTCCTTTGGAGACCCAGCCTGGGTAGAATACCCCAGTTCTCGACTCATTCCTTATGCTTCAGCCTCTTCCTGTTTCACCTCCAGTCATGTGGTATTCCAGGAACAGTTAATCCCAACTGCCCCGGTTGAAATCACATGACCTCTTCTTTCGTAAGCATATGAAATACAAGTATTATCAGAAAAAAAAAAAACAAGTTAAGATGACTGCTTTAGAATAAGTCCATGAAGGTGATCCCTAAATTAGAACGATTGTCATAATTCTTCTACAAGGGCCCTGGACTCAGATACTGAGCTATGGCTATAGTTGACATCTGAAGGATGAACAAATTGGTGGTCTCTAACTTGCAAAAAAACAAAGAATAAAAGAAAGCTTTGCCCTACATCCCAGATCTCACCAAGCGGATCTCCCATTCCCATGTTTAACTGAAAATAAAATGTAATTAGATCTATATAAAAACCATCCATTTTTTCAATTAAGTAGCCGATGAAAATTGGACTGGATGAGAGCTTCTGTTTTAATTATATGAAAATAATTGCTCTTGAGAACAATTAAGTCTGATTTTTTTCTTTATAATAGAGTTATTTTTATTCTTTTAAAACATGAAAATATGAGCTGGAGAGAATTCAGTAATTTAGAATACTTGTTGCTCTTGCAGAAGACCCAGGTTTGATTCCCAGCACCCACATGATAGTTTACAATCATCTGTAACTCCAGTTTCAGGGCAATTATTGCCCTCTTCTGACCTCCATGGACACCAGGAGGTATACAAACACTTACATAAAATAAAATACATAAATCTATTATTAAAAAATTAAAAACTTAAAACTAGGAACTCTAGGATATAGATTAGGCTTATAAGCCTGTCTTTGTGCATTTTGGATATAGTCATTTATTTCCTAGAAGCTCTATTAAATGGTATCCCTTTTCCCTTTCTCTCTCTCTCTCTCTCTCTCTCTCTCTCTTTCTTTCTTTCTTTCTTTCTTACTCTGATGAATGGAAGTCTTTTTTTTTTTGGTTTTTCAAGACAGGGTTTCTCTGTGTAGCCCCAGCTGTCCTGGAACTTACTCTGTAGACCAGGCTGGCCTCAAACTCAGAAATCTGCCTGCCTCTGCCTCCCAAGTGCTGGGATTAAAGGCGTGCGTCACCACCACCCGGCCAGATGAATGGAAGTCTTAAACTTCTCAAGATTATTTGTATTTAGGGTAAGACCCTCCACAATTCTCCAAGACTAACTCTCCTGAACTTGTTTTAATGTCTAGCATTTACATTAGGCAGTGTAACAACTTAAGTCTTTGTTGACATTTGAGAGCTAAATTAAATATTTGTCAGGAAATGAGTCTTTCAGTAGGAAAAGAAGATGTTAATTAGATTACCGACAGATGAACAGACTGTTAAAAGAGCAAACCAAGGTGACAGACCTTCTTCTAAACCACCACTTGAGCACTCAGGGCTGATAGGTTCCCAGCATTCTACAGCATGGGTCTACAGCTCATAAGTTGACAGATCTGGCCCTTGCCTCCTCTTTGTAAATAATGTTTTGTTAAAACAGCAGTAACACATGCTATTCACATGAGACCTATGGCTGCTTCTGGTCTCCAATTGTCAGAGATGAGTAGCTGGATCACAGATCCAATAGATAGAAATCTTAACCAATAAAACATTTATTGTCTGGCCCTTTACCAAGAATGTTGCTAACCTTGGTTCTAAAGGATTTATACAAGGTGGTGCCCTGAGAGGGATGACTGCGATTGTGTTTTTAAAAACATTTCTGGAACCTTGTCATGGTGAATTAATTGCTTCTCAAGGTTATCCACAACAATGAGAAGCAAGCCAAGTGATTAACTAAGCCACCGACACAGTCCTATGACACAACTGTCCCCTTCATAGGTGCCTTATTTCCGAGTATACTATACAGATTTGCATATGACCCTGACACACCTGCCTCTCCAACTGTAGGCCTCTGAGGCTTAGAAGCTTGTGTTTTTCACAAACCTGAAGTTTAGAGCTTACCATAGGTGGCCATGAAGGCAGTCTGATGGAACTGGAAGCAGGAACAACTTTGACATATGCTATTTAGCCAGGTATGAAGCTATTGAAGGAGGCCAGGTTGATGGTTTGTTACCTCTGCATTCTAAAGTGAAGGACAAGTCAATAGAAGAAGAGGCTGCAAATTCATTCGTCACTGCAAAGTCATATGGGTAGATGTAGCAGTAGACAGAGCAGCAGAATAGGGGCTAGACAACTGGGGTCCTAGAGCACAGTCTACCCATGATGACCTTAGGAAAATGACTCATCTGTTATATAATACAATCACCCTAAACTTCCTGCTAAAATCCAATGGTCCTATAATCCCAGCCTTATGAAGTTATACCGTCACTTCCATTGTCGAGCATACACCAAGCACTGTGTAGACATTAGTTGTTATTGTTGTGCAAAGGTGTGCCTTTACATGCAAAGGTGAATTCTTTCCCATTAGAACAATCAGTGATCTATGAACCAGCTTCTCAACAAGACATGGCTTACACAATGAAAACTGAAACCTACTGACCTCAGAACAAATGAATAAAATGTTTTGGTTTATTTGTTTCAGTGAATGTCGATGGTAATCCTCAGATCAAAACCCCAGTAGTTTGCCTAGTGAATTGGTGGTTTCATAAAATTGCTGTGTTTCGTACCATGGTACAGATATCTCTCCTGAAAACCATGGAGAAAGCTGGGACTCAGAATTCAGAATTTGGAGTTCCCAAATACTAAAGACTCTCACGGTGGATGCCTAACACTATAGACATTTCAAAATATGTAATCTGTTTTGTCCCCTACTATACACACATCACATGTGCACACACACACACATATAATTTATAAATTAGGGATTATATAAGGCTAATAACAGTAACTAATAACAAAATGGAATAATTTTTAGTAATGTGCTAGATAAAAGCTGGCAACATAAATAATTCTGCATTTGGGAGACATTATTAAGCAGAATAAGGGTTGCTTGAACCCAAGCACTGAGGTCTTGAGATAGCTGATCTAATCATATGGGATGAGCCATTGAGTAGCTAATGGGCAGGTAACATACACGACATGGAAACACTAAACAGGGGTGATTTACTTCCCGAGCAGCAAGAGCTTTAAAACATATCAGACTGTTCAAGCCGGAACATTTACTATGGTTGGACTGAGGCAAACTGCCGGTTGGAGCTGTGGATGTAAAACCACAGGTAAGAGGACGTACAATAGAGAAAGCTTCCATGTGATTCAGGAGAAAAAAAGGTCATCTTGATTAAAATGGTAAAGGACATTCAGCCCTGCCTTTCCAAGCAGAAGTAGTCAGTTAGCGGCACGGCAGAACTGTTGCAGTAGATGTAAGTCTTCATGTTCATCGCTTTAGAGCTGGTTGGTCCATTTCCAGCTACCTGGATCTGCAGCTTCTGCCTGAGGGCTTTCTCAAAAGACACAGAGACCTGCTCTACACATCAGCTAAACAGAAAGGACAGACTAAGGGATTAGTGGCCCTGTTCCAGCAGCCCTCCTTCAGAGTCTGGCAGGACTGGTTTGAATACCCCAGCTTCCTGCCTCCTGGGTATCATAACTGGGTCATGTATAGTTTTCTCTTGTGAATTTAAACTCAGTTGTCCCATTCACTTGATAAGAGATTCCAACTCCCTCCCCATCCTTCTTGTTTACCCTCTTTGCAGACTTTCAGACAAGCTGTTCTCTCTCAACTCTTCATCTGAAGTCCAGTTTCTGCTGTATCTAATAAAGACAATAGGTATGGACTAATACATCCCTCTTTAGTTTGGCCAACAAGCATGTTCAATTCTATTACTTCTGTAACACTATGGCCAAAAAGTCAGAACAGAATTTTTAATACACACAAACAGAGGAATCACCAAAAAGCTTAATCTAATAAGAACCAGGGGAAAAATCCAAGTTTGCTGCTCCCCTCCCCTTAGCAAAGTCACTAGAGCCATGAGAGACTGGTTTGGAAACTTTAATTATCTTCCCTTCAATCCACATGTGGCTGGACACCTCTGGGTTCTTAGAAAATATTCCAGCTATTTTCACTGAACAAAAAAACAACGATGAGTGATATTACCTTTCCAAGGAGGTAATGTATTTGGACATAACATATTTCTGATCCCTCTTCACAGAATATCCCTAATTTTTTGTTAACTCCCTATTTCTGGGAGAAAGTCCCTGGAAGTTAGATTCCTGTCCCATTTCTCATAGTTGGTCAGTGATGGAGCTTAGATTTAAGTTCCCCTACATTGTATTCTAGAATGGTTGTTCTCAATTCTACTAATATTGCCACCCAGTTCCTCATGCTGTGGTGATCTCCAACCATAAAATTATTTTGTTGCGACTTTGTAACTGTAATGTTGCTACTGTAACAAATCACAATGTAAGTACCCGATATGTGACCTCCGAGGAACCAAGACCACAGGTTGAGAACCACTGTTCTAGATGCTAAACTCAGACTCCATCCTCTGCCACTTCTACTAAAGACAGATGCTACTATCAGGCCCAAGAGGCACCAAGACTAAGACAGACCAATGTGACACACTGCTGTGACCACTCCATAGATACAGTGCCATATTTAGCAAACAGAAACAGAATGTCAAGTTAAATTTCAGCATCAGATAAACAATAACCATTTTTGGTGTAAGTATGCCACATTGAATATTTGGAAACATCTACACTAAAAATTATTTTATTTGACTCAGTAGATGTGTGGTCTGCCTGAAATTCAAATTCTAACTTGTCATTTAATCTGGTAATATTGGATAAAATACTTAGTTTACCTTTTAATTTAATTTTACATTCATCAAAACTTAGCATAGTATGTGTGACAAGAGCAATTTCTTAAATGTTTTGCTTTTATTTTATTGTGGTAAGAAAACCTAACACAAGATCTATCCTTTAAAAAAAAAAACAGCATACCTACTTTTTAAATTTTTATTTTTATTCTTTTTTATCCCTTTTCCCCATTTCCCCTCCCTAGAAACCCTCTATCACATCCCCCCTCCTCCTTTTTGCTTTTATACCATTTTAATTACATGCAAGTATTAAGGTAAGTTCTAGGTTGAGAGTCTAGTAATACAATAGATGCAAATAGTCAAGGAACAAGCAAGACAATAAACACAAATAGTCGAAGAACAAGCAAGGCAATAAAAAAAATTTCAAGAACACTCTCGTGATCACTGTTTCTAAGGGCTTATCTGGATGACCAAAATATCTGAGCCAACTTCCCTGTCCTAGCCCAAAGTCATTTTCATGTCTGAAGCCTACTTCCTTGTTCTAGCCAAAAATTTAGATTCCTGCTTGAAACTACTTCTTTGTTCTAACCTAATGTCAGATTCCTGCCTGAAGCTCACTTCCTTGTCCTTGGCCTATGTCAGATTCTTGGTAAGCAGCTACAAAAGCTTTCCACCTCTCCCCCTTTTTTATTTCATAAATAAGACTGAGCCTGTCTTAGGTCATTCTGCCAAGAATGCCTTCCTTACTCGTCATGGAATATGCATTATCAAAAGCAATGAAAGGGGATAACATCTGAAATGTAGATAAATAAGGTATCCAATAATAAAAAAAAAACACAAAAGAAAAACAAAGATCTACCCTTTTAACCAATGTTTAATTGTAACATACATATTGAATTCTGTAGGCTCAATATGTACAGAGATCTCTGGCACTGGTAGAATTTCTATGGAGAGTCTTTCATTAGTTCTTAGCCCCTCACAGTCACAGGTGTGTCACACTCAGCTCTTGTCCAGATGGCCATCAGATCCTTACCCAGCAGACAAGCTCAATCTCCAAGGATGAGTTTCCATTTAGCAGAAAGTTACTGCATAGATTTAAGGCAGCCAGCCTCCAGCTGAATCAGACCTGCTCCTGAGAGAGTTGTAAATGCAAGCTACACACAAATCAGAACCTTGTGGGTTTGCCCTGGGAGGAGCAGAGCAGAAAGAAGGCATTTATTACAAAACAGAGGGACCAAAGGTATTCATCAAGGTCCCAGCAGGAAGAAGAATTTACTTAATATTTAAAACACTTTTAATTAAGAGACTATGTACAGAGGCATGGGCAGCTTTAAGGAGTTCTAGAATGCCTGTGCACCCAGAGACCGTACCAGTACAATGCCATCAATACCTACAGGGCTAGACACACAAATACAGAGAAGACTGTTCCTGGAGCCCACTAGAGCAGGTTCATGCAGCTTCAGGAGCTCTGAGTGTTAGGGAAACCCAGTTACTGCCAGTGTAGCAGCTAAAATCACTGAGGAAACAACAGGAGGAATTCCACCAGGCTCTCTTCCCCTCTCCTCAAGTATAGTCCATGCAGCCAACCCTATGGAGCACAGGGAAGGGCAGAGAAGAGCTGAGGGCATTCTGGTGAAGAATGGGGGTCACAGGACAAAAGTAGAAAACCTGAGGCTGGGAGATGAATTAGTGGGTAAACTGCTTGCTGTAAAATCCTGAGGACCTGAGTTGTGATCTCCAGCTTCATGTAAGAAGCCAGACCTGGTGGCACATTCCTGTAATCCCAGCACTGGAGAAGCAGAGACAGGAAGGTCCCTGGCTCTTGGTAGCCAACCAGTCTAGCCAAATCAATTAGCTCCAGGTTCACTGAGAGACCCTGTCTCGAAAAATAAGGTCGTAGAGCAATTGAGGAAGACATGCCACATGTACACATTCACTTGAAGACATACATAGGAATATACCACATGGCCACAAAGGAGAAAACCCACTCATATCTGTGTGCAGAGCCAACCATGTTAGAACCTCACTTTTATGGGTATAAAATGTATCCCTGCTTCTTCTCTTAATATGTACTTCATCTTTTCCATCAATTTATCATGAAAATATTCGAACATAAAGAAAAGTGAAAGAATTTTAGAGGGAGCAATATGTATATGTATATATGTATATATATGTATATACATATACATCATATGCACATGATGTATATGTATATGATGTATATGATGTATGTGTATATGATGTATATATGTATATATGTATATATACACACATATATGTATATATGTATACACATATACATCATATGCACATGATATATATGATGTATATG
>NW_021604622.1:3174251-3214348 GCF_004785775.1 Grammomys surdaster
ATGTATATATATTATGCATATATGTATGTATGTGTATGTATATATTCATCACCACAGGTCTCTACATCAATATTTTACTATACTTGATTTATCACATATCTATTTAACAATCTGTCTGTCTCGCCGTCTATCATCAGGAAATCTAGTGTATTTCAAAGTCAGTTTCAGACATCAATACAGCTTCTCCTAATACCAAATCGTTTGTTCCATTCATTCCTAGTCTCAACTTCAGTGTGACTCATTTGTAACTATTATGTATATGTGCACATGTGTTGCCGCATATTTCTTGATATACACATGGATCACGGGAGTCAGTTCACTGGTCAATCGATCGGTGCTTTCAATCAGGCTGCCCAGAAGCACTTTCAGGCTCGTTGGTCCTCAGAAGGCAAACAATGAAAAACACCTTTGCAGAATGTCCAGCTTTTGGCCATTTCACTTTCCCGGGTTTGCAGGATTGATTTTTGGAAGCAAGCCAGGGTCAGCACAATAAAACTGAAGATGAATGTTGAAGAACTGGGGTACTGTTTTCCTCTCGGCCTTGCAGTCAGACCTCATTATGGTAGACAGACCGGTTTTAGCCTCTCTCCTGCAACTTGACCTTCTCAGTCATCTCATTCCCATGGAAGCCTCACTTTCTTACTGTTTTAAAAGCAGATGTGCAAAGGAGTGTGGAACACTGGGCTATTTTAACCCCTCCTAACCCCTGTCTCTGATGTCTAAGTATACAGTCCTGTCTTGGCTTTGTAACCTCCGCATGCAAGGCAGGTCTCAGCCCTACAGGTTATTTCAAACCAGACATGGTCTCTGGGTAGCAACAGAGATGCAGTTCACAGTTTAGACTCAATCAGGGTCTCCTTAAAACCCTGACACTCCAACAGCCTGCAGCAGGCAGAGGTGGGACTTAAATTACCTGCTGCTGCAGACAGACTCCCAGGGGCATTCCCTTCTCTAAATCACACTGCAGCGTGGGTTTCCAAACGTCTGCCCAGGTTGAGCAACAATGTTAGCACGCGGAGGTGACACCTTTTCTGTATTGCACTTGAGAAAGGAAATGAGTTTGGGAGCTGCGAGAGGGACCAAATTAATCACGCGATGTGAAAACACATTTGCCCAGAATGAGGCTGTTGTTTCCCATCTCACAGCTGTCGGCTGAAGGGCCAGCCTCACACAAGACACTCCATCAGGCGACGGAGGAGAGGCAAAGGCAGAGAAATCAGGATGCTTTTCTTGGAAAAGTGAAGAATAGGAGATATGAGTCAAACACACCAAAACCAAAAGACCACCACAACCAAAAGTCCAGGCACAATGGGAGACCTGTGGGCTGGCTTCCGCCTATGGGGCGTTCAGTAAAAACTCTCTGGCCAGGAACAATTGAGTCGTACTTCAAAGGTATTTCCTTGCGCTGAGATGAGAGAGCAATATTTTAAGTCAGACCAATATGTAGACAGCATTCAGAACTGGAAAAGGAGTAGAGGGTCCATAAAATGGCAAGCAATCTCGCTTGACCGGAGAATGGACTGTGAAATGAATTCAGAGAGGAGACAGGAAAAGAAAGGCCATGTTATCCCAAGCCTAGACTGTCCGGCATTAGGTCCTAGGAAGCCAAGGGGCCCAGAAAGGAAAACATATTAAATATTAGAGTTGCAAGATCAGAACTGTATTTGGAGAAAGTCATCGTAGCAGAATATTGTTAAATCAAAGGCAGGGAAAGGAAAAAACAAAAACAAAACAAAACAAAAGACAAAGAACTGGGCCTGGCATTGCATGCCAGTAATTCCAGCAGTAGAAGAAGCAAGGATCAGAAGTTCAAGGGCATTCTTAGCCACATTGTGACTTTCAGGCCAGCCTAGATTATGTAAGGCTGGGTCCAAAAAAGTGGGGGAGGGGTGAATGACAGCATTTACCACAGAAATAGTATCTTTGAGCTAGAGTTTAGAATCATTAAGAGAACATGCTGTTCTTCCAGAGAGGACTGGAGTTTGGTTCCCAGAATCCATGTTGGGAAGCTCACAACTATCTATAACCACACCTCTAGGGGATCTGATATCTTCAAGTCTTGGCAGACATCTGCACACAGGTGTGCACATATACAGATAAGTGAATACAAAAAAAGTCCTTTAAAAAATAACACATTTTAAATGTATTCTGTAATAGCATGCCTTAAAAAATACAGCTAAGAAACCTCAAAAAAAAATGTTTCAACTACAGCCGGTTTTTTGATAGTTCACATAGGAAAACCTATCACTCCCACAGTGGCTTAATCCTTCCTTCCTGGTCTTATACAAAGCCCCAGATGAACACCGACTACTTTTTATTAAATTTGATTCTGATTTCAGGTCTTTTGTCAAGGACATGAACTTTATGATTAACCTAGACATTACAACTCATCATTTGAGGGTGCATATTTGAAAAAATCTGTGATATGAAATTAAGGCAATGGAATTCTTTCATTTGCATGTTCATGGGCTCCTAAGCTCATTTACATGTCATGTCAATGTCCTCCAAGTCTGAGATTGTCTCAATCTGAAAAAAAGCTATACCATTGCTGCTAGTATATAAACTCTTGTAAAGCATAAAAAACGTAATTAATGAGCACCAAATGTTTAGGCATTTTATAGACTTACCTAGACAACATTATTCTAGGTGTTATGATGCTTAAATTTCAGATGAGCACCATAAAGAACGAAAAATGAAGGAGACCTCTGGAATCAGTCAACTGTAAAAGCTGAAGCTAGAATCCAAATGCAGACTTGTCTGATCCGAGTCTCTGTGATTCCTGTGTTCTGCATACAGGTTGTCACTGAAGCTTATCCATTACTTTAGAATAGCCATTATACAACCTAATGCTTTCTTTATTTCACGACACCAATTAGAAACTCGGAACATCAAGGAGAAATCCTTGTCCCTTGAATGCTGAGCCTTGACTTATTCCGCTTTGGAAGACTAACAAGTATTGCTTACTACCAAAGAAGGTGGCTACTGAATATTGGGAGGGATTCGAAACTTCAAAGCTAGGCAGTCATCAGAGTGGTCCCTGAGGCACCAAAAATCTCTCCCATCAGAGACACCCAGAAGATTCAAGGGGCTGTCATCTGCGCACCAGACACTGAGGGTATGACTGTCAACCCTCCTCAGTTATTCTAGAGCATCCATAGCATACACACAGCCTCTCAAAAGAAGGAAGGATAAAGAGGAAATCTCACTGGTGAAATTCCCTCTAAGGGTGATGGAGTCACATCTTGAGGTTACCTGGGCAGATATAAGGGAAGAATATTCCAGTGTCAGATCAATGTGGGGACTACATTCATCACTAGGAAAGCAAAGAAATCTATGAGACAGCAAACCATCCAGCAGAGTGAAGCCAGTTTCCAGAACTTTCACTGTTATCGTCTCTGTTGGCTACAGATACATCTCTACACTGTAGAGCAATAGTGTCAGACTGTTGGTTAGCCCAGGTTCATGTCCTGGCTATGCCATCTGGCTACTTCTAAGTCATCCTAAGTGCCCTGACTTCCCAGTGGGACAAAGATGACAAAGCCATAATGAAGTTGTGAAGCCATAATTGAAATTCCGAAGGTGCTTTGAAAAGTCATTCAAACAAACTTATGAATTTACCGGCCATGTGATCTATCCAAACTATCTTCATCCTCATCCAGCAGGCTGCTATGTCTAAAAGATTATTGTTATATTTTAAGAAGCATCTTGCTGAATAAATTATCTACCGTGAAGAGTCCTTTCTATGATGAGACACAAATAGTGAAGCTTCTAGAAACCTGGTGGGTGGGGTGGCTAAAGTTTCAATTGTCTTTTTAGAAAGCCATTCTCCCCCTTATTATTTTGCATTTATGTACATACACATGTATAGATGCATGTGTGCATGTGCACAAGCCTGAAGTAGACACCAGAAACCTAGAGTTCAACAATTAGGCTACAGCAGGCTGGCCAGCAAGCCCCCAAAGAGCCTCCTGTCTCTTGCTTCCCAGTGCTGGGATTGTAAGTGCACATGTGTAAGCCACACACTTCAGCTTTTAAAAACATGAGTTCTGGGTATAAAATTTCTCAGTTATGTGGCAAGGACTCTGTCTTCTGAAACATCACCCCAGGCCACCCCCTCAAAAAAAAAGCACGCTCCAATCCAATGGTTCTCAACCTGAGGGTCACGACCCACAAAGATTATCAGAAAATACAGATATTTATATTTAAATTATGGTTCATAACTGTAGAAACATTACAGTTATGAAGAAGCAATGAAAATAGTTTTATGGCTAGGGGTCTCCACAACATAAGGAACTACATTAAGGAATCCCAGCTTTAGGAACGTTGAGGAACCACCACTCTAATTCGTAGGTGACATCTATAAAGGGGTTAATTTTACTTCTTGTAAGATATAAGAATACGCAGTCACATATTCATTTAACTTGAAAAGTTCTGGGTTTGGGGGTCTGAGGAGACACTGTTTGTCCCTAGGGGTAAGAGATTTACTAGATTTACATAGGCAGATACACAATACCATGGCAGAAGCTCTGAGGGGAGTTCAGACTCACTCAACAAAGAGGGAACCCAGAGGAAGGTGGTACATTTTATGGCACATGGTTGACAGGGAGCCCAGAGCATGCAATGGCAGTCAAGCTTTCTGTGAACCAGCTATGAGGGCAAAAAGGAACCTAGATGAACAGATAATTTCTATTCTGGAAATCAAACCAATGTAGCTTAAGAAACTGTCAGAGATCAACCACAATGGTGGAGCCCTGGTTAACGTAGCTCTCTCTGTATTTCAGGCCTTGTTCCAAACTCATCTACGTCAATTGGATTGCTTGGCTTTTAGGGTCTTTCCTTATATTGCTGTGGTTTCTGACAGATGGTAACTGTCATGGTTCAGACATGGCCTGACCGCATGCCCCTTGGTAACATGTCTTGAAATTTAATCACTACTTCTCGGCATTGAGAGGGTGGAAATTTAATCTGAGTAGTATTTAGAGCCGGGGCCTTTCAGAGGTGCTAGGGATTAGATAAGGTCATTAAGGGAGCATTTATATTTGGATAATGGTTCCTTTATTAAAATAGAGACGGAGACAAGGATCCATACACACACTCCCTCCCTTCTTTATGGCTCCATGTCCTCTCTGTACCACTTCAGGATTCTGACCAGCAAGAACATCACCAGGTGCAGCCTTAAGATCATGGGCTGGGACCATGAACCCACATACATCTCTTTCTTTATAAGTTCCCATCCTTGGCTACTCATTCTGATATAGTAACAGCACACAAACACGAAGCACTTGCTTTTCAAACAAAGTTGTACATTACCATGACAGTTACACTCCAGCTCAAACCCACGCACAGGCAAAAAGACACAAAATCTGTGGACGGTCTCCTCCTACAAATTTGGTAACACCTCTTCTTGGTCCTTTAAGGAACTTCAAAATAGAGCATCAGAGACAACCCACTGTCCTGGGTTCAGGTTCTTCCCATGTGCACACCTAAAATGCATCCCCTGGAACCCTTGCTGGGGCTTTGTGACTATGGTCTGCTCTGACACATAAAGTCTCTCTCACACTCCTTCCTGCTGCTCACCTCCCTCCTTGTAGGTCTGTCTCTTTCAAAGACAGTACCATCACAAGATGGAGAATCTCAACATAGGATGGCAAGATCTTGAGGTCACCACACACAACAGAGCCATCCATAGGGAACAGCTAACCAGAAACACACACACACTGGGCTGTGAATAAATGGAAAATAAGTATCATGTGGAGGTAACAAACTTTGATGTTGCTCACCCAGCAGCTGACGTTAATTGATCAGATTAACCCAAGCGCTTGCTTGTTAGGTGCTGCAGCAGACAGACAAACATTCTTTTTTTTTTTTAAATTTGTTTTGTTTTGTCTTTGGCAAGACATGGTTTCTCTTTGCTTCTTTGAGACAGGGTTTCTCTGTGTAGCCTTGGCTGTCCTATAACTCACTCTATAGACTAGGCTGATCTCAAACTCACAGAGATCTGCCTGCCTCTGCCTCCTGAGTGCTAGGATTAAAGATAGGCACCACCACCGCCCTTCAACACGTAACTGTTCTAAGGACAGGATGAACCAACCCGAAGCAGACAAATGATAGAGTTTGCTATCACATGAAGAAAACACTGGACTGGGCTTGCTAGATTCCTATTCTGTCTGTGCAAAATTAGAGGAACACATGCAAACTTCAACACAGCTAACCCTGATCAACAAACCCTGTAGTCTGAATCTGGGTTCTGTTGTTGGGTTGTTTGTTTTTTGGTTTTTTGTTTTTTTCTTTTTGAGACAGTCTCACTGTGTAGCAGTCCACCATGGCCTGGGATTTACAAGCTTCCCGTTTTCACTGCCCAATTCCTAGGACACAGATGTGTACCACCACACACAGTTTCTTGTGTGAATTTACCTCATACGATATATTTCCTCAGCTGTCTTTGAGGGTGGACTTCACAGTAAAATTGCTCAAATGATAACTAACCAGCTCAGGGAGCATAATGCCTGCCTAGGGCAGAGGTAATGCTCCACGTTTAACCATGCTATGACCCTGTCACCAAGAGGTCAAGATAGACGTAAACTCATAGGCTAGAGTGTTACCTTCTTCCTTGGATTACTGCAAGCATTATCTAAACTCCCCTAGGGTAGAGACTCAAGCAATCTGTACTGCCACTGTTTATATGGAACTATTTAAAAGATAAATCACAGACAAGTAACAGGCTCCTAATTCACAACCATCGGCCATGTTATTTATTTCTCTGCTCACTCTTAAGAATTGCAAGCAAAGGATCATGGGACCTATTCCTAAGTGTAAGATTAAATCAATAAAGTTAGCCATCTGTCCAAGGAAGGCTTTAAACGTAGGTTATGTTTAAGTATTATGTTCCCAACTGCCCAGATGTTATGGAGAAGTGCCTGCTGATACGACTCCTTTTGCACAAAGTAAACTGTTAAAAGGCCAATATAAACTTATTGCACCAAGAAAAATAAATAGCATTAACTTTGTATTAAAACTGAATCAGGATTTGGGGGTGCCTTGTCAGCAAAAGAAAAAAAAGAGTGTTAAAATTTAAATGGCTCAGTATTTGCAGAGTCAGATAAGAAACTCATCTCAAGTGTCATTAGGGGAGTGACAAGAGAGAAAGAAAGAGAGAGAGAGAGAGAGAGAGAGAGAGAGAGAGAGAGAGAGAGAGAGACTTAGAAATAAACGGAGATGCGAACAGAGCCATGGGAAAGGCAGCTTTGCTAGGCCTGGCTGGTGAAGACACCAGTGTTTTGCATGATCACTCTTAGCTGAAGCAGGCAGATTTCCTTTATCCAAATACATTCAGAACAGGAAGGGTTAGGATACGTTCTTTTAGATTGGGGAATATTTGCATATATGTAATGATGCTTGCTCGGGGTTGAGATGAGCCAAGCCAAAACACACAAAGCACATTTATGTTTCACAAACATTTTACCCACAGAGCCTGAAGGCAATTCATGGAATATTCTAAATAATTTTGTGCGTGAAGCTCAATTTCACGTATCGAGTCGTCTGTGGGTTTTTCTACACGGGGCATCATGTCAGTGCTTAAAAAGTTTTGTGTTTAGAGTTTCAGAGTTTGGATTATGGATGCCCAACCTGGAATATCTTATCCACAGGCAGTACTTCAGTTCTCTCAAAGGACTGGTCCGATTTACTTCCTTTGATTTTCAAAGTAAGATAGCAGTGAGGTAACCTAGGGGAAGAGAGGGCTTCTTATAGCTAAGGAAATAGAAGAATCATTACAGGAAGTTCTCAGGGCCTGGCCTGTCTTTCTGTCACTACTAACCTGTGCATAAGACCAAGGCTATTTCTTAATACCTGACTACGTTCAAACTTGGGCTGATTCCCTGTCACAGATCAAGTGTGAGAATATTCTTTGAGAAACCGTTTCCCTTCTCCGAATTCTGTACAACGTCACTCAAAATAGTTACCAGGTAAAATTCAAGCATCACCACCAGGGTTATACTTTCGTACAGAGGTAATCTGCTCAAAGAAAACACATGCACGTGGCAGCCTCATTTACCAAGCCAAAAAAAAAAATCAAGGTATGTGGCTGAACAGTTTTTTGATTACTAAATTAACGTATTTATAAAACATCGGAAATGTTTATAAGACACTACAAATTAAATCACAAGCAGTGACGCATTAACATGTCTGGGAAAGGATAAAGAAATGAAATCATAAATGCTCATAGTTTGTTAGGATGCCGGTAAATATATTTGTATATATATTCATTCAGGCTTTTCCTTCTCATCCAGATTAACAGTTTCTTCAATTTTGCCTTAAGCATCACCCAGTCCTATTCCAGTGTCTTGTAATATACACTACCTCATTAGTCCCCTAAGGAAGTCTGTAAGGTAGGTACTTTCCTTAACATTGTTATTTATTGGAAACTAGAGAAAGGGTGCATAGCTTACGCAAATTTCCAAATGTCACCAAATAACCAACAGGAAAACTCAGAGCTTAGCCTCAGACTGGCCAAATATTGAAGTGTGAGCATGCCTGCTCAGCCAGGAGCCACCCGTGCACGCTTCATGGAGGTGAGAGAAAAATGGATGGTGGGGGTTGGCTATGTAGATCGTGGTGTGGCTGTTACTATTTCTCAGGTCTACTCAAAGCCATCCCTCAGTGGGCAAGCAAGGAAAGAAGGTATGGGTGGTTTGGCTCCAGAAAGGTGTCACTCAGGCACCATAAGACCACAAGTTGCTCAGGAGCCTGAAGCTGGAGGAGGACCCTTTCACAGTTAGCCTGGGCTCTCTATCAAGCCTGTCTCTAAAAAGTAATAATAACAACAGCAACCAAAGAAGAAAGAAGATAACAAATCCCCAAGCCAACCTTCAGAAATCCCAGTGAGTCTGTGTACGTGCTTGCTTAATTAAATTGCATCTGGCCAAATGCGATGCTATCTGGCCCAGTTTTATGTGGAAGAGACAAATTCCGTGGGTGTAGCAGGATAGAGGTATGAAGAAGGAGAGGCGGGGGGGGGGGGAGGGAGGGAGCAAATTCTCCATGTGTAGACTTCAAGTTGCCTGTTGTCAACTCTCCTGGAGTTCTTGTTTCAAAATCGGATGCCTGGGATGTACTCTAAAAATTCTTTCTGCATAATTGAAGACCTCTGTACCTGCCTGTCCAGAGCCTGAGACTTGCTCCCCCAAGCTCTGAAAGTATGCCCTCTGCTGGCCGTTTATGTAATTTTTCCACCTGAGACTTCACTTCAATCAGCCATTCAGTATGAAGACAGCATCTCCTGGTTTATCTCAGGACATAGAAGCCACATGTTGGGTCTTTCTTCAAAAGGGAGGTCTACATCAGTGGACTCAAAAATAGCTTTGAGAAACTTTTCCAACAGCCTGCACCTGAGGCTCTGGTAGCTAGATTTCCTCAATCCCCACCCCACCCCCCTTTTTTTCTTTTCTGTCAGAATTTATAGGTGATTCTTAGTACATGTTGCCTGACATGCGGTGCTCATTAAGAAGGACTTTGATCTGGGACTTTGCCAGCTCAAACAGTCAGCTGCCATCAAGATATCATGATGCAGGAGTGGTGGCACATACCTGGGATCACAGAAGGTGGGAGGTGGAGGAAGCCTGAGTTACCTC
Organism: Grammomys surdaster; assembly: GCF_004785775.1. Lineage (NCBI taxonomy): Eukaryota > Metazoa > Chordata > Mammalia > Rodentia > Muridae > Grammomys > Grammomys surdaster. The sequence continues at coordinate 3,183,881 of NW_021604622.1, forward strand.
AGATCTACTCTCACTTAACCAACCAATCAACTAACCAACCAACCAACTAACCAACCAACCAACTAACCACCCAAAAACACATATTATAATCCATGGAAAATACTACAAACCTACTTAATTAACCTCAATGAGTGGGATATGGGAACACTAGACATCCATCCACAGGACAAACCATGTGGAAGGTGAGGCTCACCATAACTTCAAACATATTGGACTTGACTTTCATAAATCCAGATTGGAATCGCTAGATGCTTTCAGACCATATTAACACACTGAGGGTGGCATAGCAGAAGAAAAACTACAGACTACTATTTTTCCCAAAGAATTGTAAGGTTATTAAACTCTTAGCCCAGGGGATGGAGGTGTATATTGTTTCGGTCCAAGTCACTCTTCCTATGGGAAAGTACTCCCTACATTAAACCACACATAACCCTGACCTTGATTTCTCTCCTCTATATTGATGACAAACAGTCATGGAGCAAGAGTTAAAGGCTGAAAAAAAAAAACAAATAGAAGTGTTTCTTTGTAGTTACTAGACGTGATAAAGAAATCCATGGAAAGAGAGGACAACAGAGGCCGCATAGAATTCTTCTGCCATGATCCTTGAAGTTTATGGAGCATTACCAGCTAAGCACTACTAGATACCATACATACGTGTGAGCACACACATGTGTACATACGATATATCCCTATATGGTGCTATCTATCTATTATCCATCTACCTATACATACACAGAAAGGGGAGGGACTCCCAAGAACCAACGCAATCTCACTGTGATGGGATAGAGTTGGCTAGTGACAAAAGGAAATGGGGGGACTCCAGAAAAGACAAAACCCCCAATTCACATACAAATCACATGGAAAGGATCTAATATCAGAGATAGCTTAGTCAGGGAAGTGTTTGCTTCGAAAGCACAAAGACCTTAATTCAGTCCCTGGAACCCATGGAAAACTTCTGGCCATGGTGACATGTACTAGTAATCTCAATGCTGGGGGAAAAAGAGACAGAGGGGCCCTTGAGGCTCATTGGCCAGCAAGTCCAGCCTAATTAGTTATCTCCAGGCCAATATGAGACCTTTTGTCAAAGGGTGTGGATAACTTTAAAAGAATAACATTTGAGGTTGTCTTCTGACCTCTATATGTGTACCCACTGCCACACACCTGGGCATACACACATACATGCAATAAAATGAGCAAATTGCATCTGGGAAGCCGATGCTTTCAAAGTACACATCTAATAAAGGGCTGCACTCAAAATGTACAAAGAACACAAAGAAATTCAGTAAGAAAACAAACATATCTTCTTTTTTTCTTCAGAAAAATTCAAAAGATTCAAAGAATGTGAGAGGCAAAAGACACGTGAAAAAAAGTTCAGTATCATTAGTCATAAAGGAAACAAAAAATTAAAACTATGATGAGATATATCATTATACACCCATTAGAAACCTTAAACCAAACAAAAAGAAAGAAAAAGAAATGGAAAATAAATGGTTAGCTTTCATTTTCAACTTGACACAACTAGAATGACCTAGGGAAAATGTATCAATCAGTAGGGGATTGTCAACATTGACTTGGCCTGTGGCAATTGTCTTAAGGTGACTGATGTGAGAAGGCCCACCATGGGCAGCACCATTCTCTATCCAGGGGAATCATGACCATATAATAGCAGGGAAATCATTGAGCACAAGCCAGCAAGCAAGCTAGTGAGCTCTCATGTAGTTATTTCTCTTTGCTCTTGACTGGAGGTGATACAATCGGCTGCTTCAAATTCTTGTCATTTCCAGTGATGGATTCTAACATGGAATTGTGACCTAAACCCACCCTCCCATATGTTTCTTTTTGTCAAGTTTTGGTTTTAGCTTTTTTTTTTTTTCTTCACAGCTGCAGACATGAAACAAAAATATGTACCAAATGCTGCAGGGAATCCAGGATGACTAGAACTTCCATACATGGCTCCTGGGAATGTGAAATAGTACAATCATTCTGAAAAGCGATTTAGTGCTTTCTTGGAAAGTTCACCCTACCAGGAGCAATGATCCCCACTCAGCTCCTTATCAAGAGAAATAAAAGCTTATCCACACAGAGGCAGGTATATACCTATGTGGAGAATCCTCATTCACCACAGCCTGAAGCTGAAAACCCCCTAAAAAGCCATTCCCTAGGGAACAGTTAAACACACTTTGGTCATCTAAGATCTATACAAAGAACTATTACTAACCAATAACAAAGGAAAAAAATGCTGATAAGTGCCACCATGCATGAGTTCATCTTGAAAGTATTGTGTTGGGTGTGGGAAAGTACACACAAAATATGAGAGACTCTAGAAGAATCAAAACTTTAGGGTCAGAAAGCACATTGCCAGTTGCCAGGGGCTGTGTTTGGGGGTAGGTCTTCTACTATGGTACACAAGATGATATTCTCAAGTAAAGAAAATAGCCCAAGACCATTTATTTCAAAACAAATATCTACAAGAGGGGAATTAGCCCATAGGCAGGTGATGAGGAAGACCACAGGCCCCTTAGGTGGTTACTGCTAGCTGAGGCTGAGCAGCTGAGAGTGTCCACACTGGAGATGTTTATTAGAACTTATCAAGCAATCCCTGAAAAGGAAGATTTTTCATAAATATAATAATGTTTTAGTTTTTCATCGCAATAAAGCTGCCTAGAAACGATTTCATAATGAAGGCCGGGGTGACAGATCTGCCTGTGGACTACGAGTAGCTTCTTTCCCGTGTGTCCACAGTTATGTGAATTTCCCCCTTGAAATCTCTGCTGAGAACCAGAAGCAAGAGGATACAGGCCACTGGTGTTGCGGTGTGTGTGTGTCTTCACACCAGGCCAGCTCAGCTTTTGACATTAACTTGGACAAGTCACGGAGTCCCTCTAGGTCCTGTTGCAAAGTGAGGAGTTTGCACTTCTGGTTTATGCAGATCAGAAGTGAAACTCTTTCAGCCCACTATGTTTATACACAGTGGAAGCCTGCAGAGGTGGTATAGACATAGAACCCTCCACCTTCCCATTCTTCTACACCCAAGGAACTCCAGTGTCTTTCTTTCCCCCCAAACATTAATTCCCATGAGTCTGACAAAGAGATAAGCAGTTCCTCATCACTCTGTAAAGCTACATACACTATTTATGGGTGGAGTCAGCTTCTTGTACCTCACATCAGTAGACAAGGTACTATTTTGTTTGGAGGTGACATAGATATCCCCCACAAAATAGCAAGGTGAGGCCCTCTGCCTAGGTTATAGGGCTTTCTGTCCCTGGGGAACTCAGCCTTGAAAACACTCAAGGCTACATAGTTCTGCAAACAAGACAGCTCAAGACTTGGACTTTGTGCCAAATACCAGAGCCTAAATTCCCATTCAACCATTTAGCCTCTGTGTGGCCTCGGGTAAGAGATTGAGCTCCACTGAGCCACTGTTTTGCCCTTAGTAAAACAAAGAAACTAGCAGCCCGCAGTTCAGAAGGCTGCTGGCTTGATTAAAGAAATCAGTATGTGTCAAGTTCTCAGAACAGTGTAACAAGCACTTAATTAGGGCCAGTTATTATTATTTAATTTGACTAGCATTGCTGTGACAACTCTTGTGTCTCTTGGCATATGTGTGGAGTTTTATTTCCTAATGCTCAATGGCAGAAGGTGCTACAACCTTGGGGTGAGGGGCAAAGTGTTCTATTCTGTCTCTTTCTAAAAGAAAGGATGGAACCTTTGGGTTAATTGGAAACCATACGTATCAAAAGTCGATTGTGCAGAGTAAAGAGGAATAGATAAACAGGATACCCTGCTTTGATGCCTGTGTGGTGGCCACATCACCTTCAAAGTACTGTACCTAAGTCAATTTCTGTTGTGGGGAAACCAGGTACAAAGTCCCTCCCATATGGACCGGAGCTGGGTTTGCTGGTGTCTGGGGGAGATTACAAATGAGCCACTTGCTGTTCGCATCAGAGCCAACAGGGGCAGTTTTTAATCTGGACCAATTTTACGGATCAAAAAACTAGTCTTTCCATGGGATGTAAATGAGCCCACAAGGAAAATTTGCCCTGAAGTTTATGAAGTAGCTGTCATTTTCATCCAAGAAGCTTTCCAACCTGAAAACCATTGTCTGGATAAAATTATGAAGTTTTTTGGTTTTTTTTTTAAGCCTTTCTTAGGCTGAAGCCAGTCTAAATATTCCTTCTACCTTGATGAGGCCAAACACATTTAAAAGGAAGTTTTCAAAAATCACTGCTCTTCTCCCCTCCCCCCCCCATACTTCAAGTAAAGGCAAAGAAAGCCATGTGAGCTATTGTTGATGTGAATATCTGAACAAGATGCTGAGTGGACCAGGCAGAAATGTTTTTAGGAGAGGAACGACCAGAAACAATAGAAAATGAAGAGGCAAGTGGGGGAAAACATGTGTGCAATTATATACAGCAGGTTTTTTTGTGCAATAGTTTTACATTCTGCTTAAATGGATTGATGTCTACCCTCAAAGAGCCTTGCATATGTCACAGAGGCTAAGAGCCACCACAGACGTTTGAATAGCACATGCTAGATGGTTTGGTGTGCAGAGACCCGCAGAGCAGAAGGCAAGTGATCATAGTGTGGTTTTCTTGAGCAAGAATGTTCAAAGGCTCCTCTTATTGAGACTAGAAGGTGTGTGAAGATGCAAGAAGACAATTTAATATGACTTTACCTGGGATGGCCTCCCCAGTGAATTGGACAGTGTGAGGACAGATTTGTTCTGAATCTGTGAATGTGTTGTGGAAACTGAGAATGGTCCTCAATTTTAAGTCAGGTAAGGGGATACAGGTGATCACAGATAGAGCCTGAAGACTAAGATATCTCCTAGGATCAAAGACAACAGTCCTAACCTCCAGACAGATCCTAGAGCAGAGAGGTAAGAAATATTTGAACAAGCAAATGGGAACCTGCCAAGATTATTTTCCTTGCACTCTGATAAATTTTCCTGGTTTGCCTCTTTCTTGTAGAAACATTTGTGAAGGCAGACTCCACTTTCTGTGAGGTTTTGCAGGCTGCATTAAAAGAGTTAGGTTGTTTTCCATTGTTCAGAAGACATAATTAATCCCATAAGACAATCCCTACTTGTAAAGTAAGCTAAGAAAAAGCAGATTTTTTTTTCACAATTCTAAATATGGTCCTGGCTAACAAAGAATAAAAATCGTTACCCAGAAGCAATGTTAGGAACTTTATTGTTTAAAATGTTCTACTTTCCCTCATGACACAGCCAAATCAATGTTGATAAAAAACAAACATACTTTTTACCTAGAGGAAATGTGAGTTTTTGTGGTGTTGCGTTCTCTCTCCGATCCTTTGTACTAGCTAGCCTACAGTGCATATATATCTTTGTTTGAACAGCAGAGCTAAGACAGGAGTTCTAAGAGATCAGGTTAACCCACTGTTGTCTGCTCTCTTCAGAAACAGCCCGGAGCTACAAGAAAATCCCAACAACAGAGAAAGTGCAACCCTATGCTTGGACAGGACCAGAGCCAGGAAAGGGGGCTCCAGGCAAACCTTCAGACACTCAACAGGAAATGGCTGGGCTCTAGGCAGTATGAATTCAATAAGATGTTCAAAGAAGCAGGAGGAGCAGTTGAAAGTCCTCTGCGCTCTCTCAGTCCTCTGTAACCGAGACAGAGCAATAGCTGCCCCCAACTTTTAGCAGTCTGTGGTTCAGCACAGAGCCCACTACCTCTTCTAGCTCTGAGAAACAGATCGTTTCTTTTAACAAACAACATCCCTGGAACTGCCTGGGCTGGGGGAGGGCGAGGCTGGTGCCTCGGCTGAGCTCCGTGCATAGCCTAGGCAGGCTGAGCCCACGCTGGTCAGCCGAGAGAGAGCCGTGTGAAGCAGCCTGCTCTGCGAACCCCACCAAAGGCCGGGACCAGGGTGCTCCGGGCACCCTGGCTCGGGGCGCACTGAACGCTTTACCTGATTTTCGCAGAGCCGTTCGGAGTGACACGGCGCCGGGTGGGAGGCTGCAGGCCAGGAGCAAGAAATGGAGCGAGAAGGTTGAGATTAAATCCATCTCACCGACGGTGTCTGCAAAGTTTCACCAAGTCCCGGGCGCGCAGGGAAAGGGCGTCTCCTGGGGGACGAGGGGGACGCCAGTGACGCGAGGATGAGAAGGTGGGGGACCCAGGGAGCTGAACCGGGAGCCACTCGGGAGTCCGAGGAGGCAAGACAGCAGTTGGGAGGCTGGCGTGCTGAAGTGGAGCGGGCTCGCGGCAGCAAGGCTTTTCGGGGCTGGGGAGTGGACGCTGGAAGCCGAGGGGAGGGACGCACCGGCAGCCTGAGGGAGGGCGGCTCGACCCGTAGGAGATGGAATTACAATCTAGTGGAAGAACGAGGGGCAGGGTCTGAATCAATTCACTCCGCGCCCACCTCCGGCGCAGACAGCCCCCAGCTCAGCCCTTCCCCGCGGGTGACCTAGATTGGGGGCCCGGGGTGGGACCGACTTCAACACTCGGCCGGAGTTCCTTGACTCAGACTGCGGGGCCCAGGGTCCTCAGCTGGATCCTAACCCTGAACTTTTGGGATGCTTCGCTGGCTGGACCCTTCTACCTCCATGCCCCTCTAGGTGGCTTGCACCCAGTTTAAACTACTTTTCCTAACACCTCAAAGGTTACTCTACTCTGTATAGCACTCCGGAGGAAGCTCAAGGGAGGGGCTGTAATTTGCAAGCTGGGACGAGGAGGGCGGGGCTGGCCAAGTCTTGAGTGCTAAGAAGATAAATGGGATTTAAGACGCACAGATGGAAAGCTGAGGCTAGGCCCCTCAGAGGCAAAGGCCAAATGAAGATTAGGGACTGGTGCCCGGGCAGTAGGTCCTCTCGTGGTGGCAGGTGGCAACTTTAGACCCCCCAGAAAAGGAGAGCAAAGTCCAGGTAATTGTGGCAACTCAAAATTCTTCGGGGCTGAGAAGGTCCTCTGTAAAGGGGGCGCTTGCGACCAGGCTGGGACTGGGAAATAGGAGCAACCCGAGAGCCAGCATTTAGCTTTCCAGCTGAGGAAACACTCCCTCTCTTCCTAACCGATCCATGCAGCTGGGGTAAGCTCCAGAGCAAACTGGCGTCCTGACCCCCAAGCCCTCGTGAAAACAAATACAATAAATAAATTTAAAGGAAAAACGGGCCCTCGCCAGAATCCAGGGAAAGATCAAAGGCCCTAGGAAGTGCCCCGCAGATAGAGACTGTGGTCACTGCCAGAAAGGTCTGCGGGTGATCGCCTCGCCCCACCTGGCAGAACTGTTTCCTGGCCTCTTCTTGTTAACCTTCCATTAGGATAGTTTAATGTTGTCCTGTAATTTCTACCCTTGATCCTGTAATGAACCTAATCCTGTTAGCAAGGTTAGAATATATTTCCTTACACGTTGGTATTTTCAGATATGTAATTGTTCCATAAATAAATTCAAAGACCACCTCAACTTGAGTGTCTGAAGTCTAAGTCCGGGGCACTGGCGTTTCTCTTAAGCAGGAACTAGAGCAGGAACGTCCCGACAGAACTACACTTAGGAGGTGAAGCCACATAGGGAAACCAGGCAAGGTGACTCTGCAGAGATACGTTCTGTTACTCAACAGTAGACCCTTAGGATTCCTAAGGCCCCTGAAGGTCATCCTCCCTGCCTCCCTGCCACACAAGAATCTGCATTGAGTTGCCTTGGCTAGTGGCATGCCACCCCTTCTGGATCAGCTTCTATCAATACTGACTTTTGACACTGGAGTTCTTGGCATGTCCTGAAGCAAGCCAGTGCCCTAATGCAGATACCTCCCTTATTGCTCTGCTTCTTCTCATTTAAAAATGACTCTCTGTCATTGGGTCAGAGGCTGGGCCAGTCATTGGTTCGAGCCCCACTATGTATACTACTTGTAGACAGGAACCTAGCATAACTGCCATCAGAGAGACTTCACCTAGCAACTGATGGAAACAGATACAGAGACCCACAGCCAAGCAGAGCTTGACCCAAGCGGAGCTTGACCCAAGCGGAGCTTGAGGGATCCAGTGGAAGAGGGGGAGGGAGGATTGAAGGAACCAGAGAGGTCAAGGACACCACAAGAAAACCTACAGAATTAACTAACCTGGGCCCATAGGGCTCATAAAGACTGAAATGCCAACCAGAGAGCATGCACGGGATGGATGTAGGCCCTCTGCACATACATAAACAGTTGTGCAACTGGGTCTTCATGTGGGACTCCTAAAGCAGGAGCAGGAGTAGGAGCTGTCTCTGACTACATTACCTGCCTTTGGATCCCTTTCCCTTAACTGGACTGCCTCATCTAGCCTTAATAGAAGAAGATGTACCAAGTCTTACTGCAACTTGATATGCCAAGGCTGGTTGATATCCATGGGAGGCTTCCCCTTTTCTGAGGAGAAGGGAAGGAGAGGTGCATGAAGGGAGAAGGGGAGAAGAGAGGGAGGGACTTGGAGGAGAGGAAGGAGGGGATTTGATCAATATAAATAAATACAGAAGAAAGAGAAATCTGATTGGCAAGTAACAAAAACAAGGACTCTCTGGCACACAGATTTAAGAAAACAACAATCATGAGTGTCAAGACTTAACATATATCTGTACGACATCTCTTGGGTACAGGTCCCTCTCTAAAGTGCTTTTAATCCCCTAGGCAACCACACCAAGAAGGTACACTGTTAATATTATCCCCAATTCATAGCTAAGAAGACTGAATCAGAGGAAGGCTGCAAAGCCCGCCCAAACTCCTGCATCTGCCTCCTCAAAAGTGCAAAACTGAGAAGTTCAGACCTTCTACTGCTAGCGCAGTGAGTCAATCTCTCAAGCGGATGACCAGGTGGAGAGCAAATCCAACTGGAGAGTTGGGAGTTTCAACTCAGGCTCTGCTTGGAGCATACATTCCCCCAAAAGAATGGATGGCAGCCATAACTAAATTTTCATGGAGGCGGGGTTAGCTTCACTCCATCACTGAAGCGCACCTGGAACTCACTGCCTAGGCCACTGTGGTCTGGAAATTAAAATCTTCCTTCTTTAGCCTTCCTAAGAGCTGGAATAATGACAGTTTTTGCCACTCTTAATTTCATATTAGCTAATGAAACAGCACCATGAAATTCCAGCACCCCTCCATGCCCCTCCACCCAGTATTGTGTCTTTTTTAAAACTTGTTATATAAACTGCCTATTGCTAGTTTTGCAAAGATGCATTTGTAGCATCCTGGCTCTCTGCTACACAGGAGCTGACATCTGTCTCTTCCTAATCGTATTCCAGATAGTCATAACTGACTGAGGAAACAGGACTTCTTATTCCAGGGGTCCCCCTACCTTGTTTCTTGCAGGTTTCACCTTTAGGTCATGTTTTACTTCTGAGGGGCCCTACATACTCTGGGTCCTGGGGCCACAGACATGAAACTTTCTTTGTGGGAGTTTGACTGTTACAAATGTAAGATAAGCTTCGGAAGGAACCCATTCCCTTCCTTTGCAATTAACATCTTATTCCCTCAAGGTCCCCATTCCTTCCAGTTTGACAAACAGCTCACAGCACTTATAAATCTAGCTAAAGACAAATGAGACACTTGACTTTCACCCTCTTCCTGTCTTCAGGGGAGGGGGAGAATCGGGAACTAGCAATGGCAAAAATTACTTTAAATGTTTTGCTTTTTCTTTTTGGAAAAAAAAAGTGTTCAAATTCTCTGGTGATTTAAACTCAATTAATGATCTCACCCGCAGGCTAATGGGCTTGTCTCCCTTGCTCAGTATCATGAGATGAAGATGCTGACTTCTACCCCATGGATAGATGCAAAGAAAATAAAGGGAAGCATATCAATGGCGGGATGTTTGGTGGTACACTAAATGAAGATGACAGAAATTCAGAAAGAAAAAAAATGTGTTTGTGTTTTATTGACTTAAATGAAGTAAATTTGCAGTGCTTATTAGGCAGATTGGACGGTAACAAGGTGTCCTTTTACCTTCCCTCCCTCAAAAGCCACCAGGTATTTTGATTGGCTTTCTACAGATACTATATATATATATGTATATATGTATACATACATATATACATATACATATATATATATGTGAGTGTGTGTGTGTGTATGTGTGTGTATGTGTGTATGACTGTATAGGTATCATATGTATATATATGTATATATACATATGTATATATATATATATATATATATATTACATATGCTTGTGCTTATCTCAAATAAGATAAGCTTCTGCATAATTATTAATCCAAAGGCTCTTCCAAGTCAGCAGATCTGCTGCCTCTTCACTAACGTCGGAATGATATTCTACTGTGTGATGTATTTGTTCTCTCATCTTTTGTTTTCTGTTGTATCATGATAAGCTGTAGTGAATGACCTTGAATGTAGAACCATGGGCTCAAGTTATAATAGACTACAAGGTTTATTTCTAGATGAGCCCTTGCTCAGTCAAAGGCAAATGCTTCCACTTTTAATAATTTGCTCAAAGAGAATTGTGCTTTGGCAAAGGATAGATAGATAACTATTTCTAACATAACGTCTTTCCTAATTAGACTTATATATTATATGTGTGGCATACACATGGCACACATATCAACATATCATATATAAGTATGCAAGGCACAGGGTATTCTGTCTGAAGAGTTATATATAGGAAGATGAGAACATCTTAATGCCACCAAGATAAAAAACTAGATCCTTCTGGGACCCATCATGTCCTTTTTACTCTTTACTTGTCTAGATTCCTGAGAGAGAATTCAGACCCCCCACTCACAGATAAAGCTAGATCTTCAAGCAACAGCATCACTTTCTCCATCTCCAGCATCCATTGAGAATGGGCTTCATTATGTGGCAACCTCTGTGATAAGAATGTAAACAATATATCACAGAAAATACAAACAAAATACAACAAAAGTATAGTACAAATGGACCCAGGAGAACCTGTTTCTACTGGGGGAGGAGATCAGTTGCACAATCAATTGTTCCTTAAAACAGAATACAAGAGGCATAACTGAGTACAAGCACCATAATGTGGGTGACACATACTACTGTAAGATGCACGGCCATCTCTGTGGACTGAATTGCATCCCTCCAAAATTAATACGTTGGTGCCTCCAAATTCCCATGATTGTTCATGGAGAAGAGGGTTTCATAAGGCAGTTAAAGTTAAGGAGGTGACATGGCTAGCTGATTAATCCAATAAGACTGTGGCATTATAAAAATACGTGTCTGCAGTCTTAGCACTTAAGAATCAGAAATGGGAGGCAGCTAAGTCTACACAGCAAGTTTTAGGCCAACTGTAACTATATGCTACAAAGAAGAAGAGGAAGAGGAAGAAGAAGAGGAAGAGGAAGAAGCATAAGAGGAGGGGGGATGGAGAGGCAGAGGAGGAGGAAGAAAAAGAAGGGGAAGAGAAAGAGAAAAAGGAAGAAGCCCCCCTTTTTCTTCCCTCACCTTCTCTTTCCCATCATTCCTTGCTTGCTAGAACATACTAAGAATGTGGCCAACTGTAAATCAGAGTTCTCCCTAGAAGCCACCCATGCTGGCCCCTGTACATTATTATTGTTTAGGCCACTCAGCATATGGCACTTTGTTACAACAGCATGAGAAGGCTAATACATCATCAATCTCATTAAAGTCTAAATCATGATTATGTCTATAATAGGATTTTCCAGAACAGTACTGGACTTATTCCTGGCAAATTTTCATTTATGGATAGTATATTTTATAACTTGTTTAAGAACCATTACCCAAGGTCATGAACACATCATTCCATGTTTTCTTCTGAACATTATAAACTTACCTTCCACATTTAGACCTGTGTAGATCGAGCATGAAACAAGTTAATGCCTGAGGCTTTTTTTCCTGGATACTCCCTTCTGACTCAAGTGTGGGGAGGTCCATCTCCACAGAGTAAGGTTTTAGTCCTGGGCTCATGTTCAAAGCTAAAACGAAAAGAAAGGCTCAAAGCCTTTCTCACCAGGGACCAACCAAAAAGATAGGCATCCTGCATAATGCTTCAGAAAATACAGGACCAACCATCCCCAAACACCTTACTGATCAGATTTTTGGGTGTTCTGGAAACTTCCATTGTTTGAAATACATCTGGAGTTAAATAAATGTCTTGTTTAAAGAACACAAAATAAAAAGAGATAAATAAGCAACTTTTATCCATAAGTCTCTTCATCACACAATGGACATATTCCATTCTTGCAAAGAAAGGAAATTCACATTAATACGGTACCATTAGCATAATAGTGAGGGTTAATTTAATAGTAGGTTAGTTGTTTCCTAGGACAGTTACTCCAGAATCTATAGCAGATAGGATACTCCTGTTCACAGTGATGGGGAAGGAGAAATGTGTGTTGGGTAAAGTTCAGAATGCAAGGTCTAGATAGCAAAAATCCTGGAAGCAACACATAGACCCATCCTAAATGGGAAAACCAAGAACATACCTTAAGGAAATCAATGGAAACTCTGAAGCTATCTGAAATAAAACCAGACAAATGAACAAACAAACAAAGTAACCAAAGCACAACCAGAGGAGAAATCTGATGTCAGCGGATGTATATTCATGAGTATACAGTGAATGGAGGAGATTAGTGCGTGTATGTGGGGGTGCATCATTTGCTCATGGTTTAGTTAGTGGAATATCTTTATTCGGGTTTAAGAGAAAATATGAATGACCTTTGAAAGGCTAGACGGCAATTCAGGTAAAGGACTGGGTAGGGTAGGAAGAACAAAGCTGGTTGAAATACCAAGAGAAAGATTCAGACCTGAACACCTTAGGAGAAGGAGGAAATGAAGTGCATAAGATGTGCACTCCCAAGGGGGACGTGGGCCGGAAGAGCAGGCCTCATAAACTGTGTCATTCTGTCCGGAGCTGCCAACTTAGACATGCAAGAAAGAGAGACAAGCTGCCGTCTTTCCGACAGCCCAGGGATCCTGCTGTATGAACGGCTTGTAGATATTGAGGGATGCTTCAAGGACATCTGGCCTCCTATAGCTGCTAGCCACAGACAGCTTGGCAAAACAAAGGCGGGGGGGGCAAAGTTGTCACATTCAACTGTGTGTCCTGTGTCCCTTCCTAAAAGGCATCCATGTGGAGAGTGGCCTTGCATTTGCAAAATACGGGTCTCATTTGTGAAAGACACAGCAGCTCGGAAGTCTCCACAGACTCGAGGTCAGGAGATCTGTACTCTCCTTCCAGCCCTGTCACTAATTGTCAGGAGGGGTTTACTGATTCCACTGACCTCTCAAGACCTTATTTTTCTCAGCTATGAAGTGAAGACATCAGAAAAATGATGTCTCGGTTTTGACCTAGACACTGCAGTCTCAGCTTCCACAAAAGAGGGCCCCCCAACCCCGTCAGATCAGACAGCTGTCACTGGTTAAAAGCAAAGGAAGTCCTGCTCGAGGTTTATTTTCAGAAAGCCCTGAGGTTTGGAAAGCTGTTTACTTGCCAAAAGTGAAATAAAGGAAAAAGGAAATGAAATGTAGCATTTAGTGTGTGCGGATGTACATACACATACACACACACACACACACACACACACACACACAGAGAGAGAGAGAGAGAAAGAGAGAGAGAGAGAGAGAGAGAGAGAGAGAGAGAGAAATACACATATATCACATAGTAATCACAGAACCAAAGCATCCCCTGTATCTGAAAAGGGTCTAGGAAGCCATTTCCAGGCAGCCTGTATCCAGTCTACCCACACAGCACAAATGGGAACCTGGGAGGCATGAGAAGGAACGGTGGGAAAGGCCGACCTCCAGTGTTGGAGGTGAGCCTAGGAAGCAAGAGAACGAGGGCTTCATTTTTGAGTTATTTGGCAATGGTGCTAATAAATATGGATTTTCTGATGCCAAAAGAAAACCGGTGAAAATAATCAAAAGTACATTTTGCAATCCGAGGTTGATTTTATTTTTATTTGTGTAGTTCCTAAAAGGAGGCCAGTATGAACCAGGAAGTCCACTGAAAAGATCAGAAAGTACTGGCCAGCCTTCCATAGCCAGTGCTTCAATACCCTTCAAATTCACTCATCCTCAGTTGGAAAGTACTTTCTTCAACATTCCCCAAACTGTCCATTTTGAAAGTCTACAGACTTCTTTGTTGTCTTTATTGTCTAAGCAATACATTATAACAACTGCTAACATGGAATTTGCATTGTATCTGGGTTCTTATAAGTAATCTAAGGATGATTTAAAGTATATTGAGGGATGTTTCATTGGCTAGGTATATTTACTATGGAATTTTATACAATGGACCTGAATAACTATGGGATATCTTAGAATTCATCCCTCGTTGATACTGAGGGATAATGGAGATAATTGCTTGGTCTGAGAAGTGTTACCAACTAGAAGGTGTCAAAGAGGAGACTTTCTTCAGGGAAAAGGGTGTGGAGACAGAAAGATTCAAGAGAAACGTGTTGTGTTCAAATGAGCCACACGGGATCATTTTCCAGAAACTTATCCAAAGAAGCAGCAAAGGCTGTCCTAGGTCTGTGGTATGAAATGAAATGACAATATGAAGAAAGATCAATGGTCAAAGATGAGAGAGCTAGACTTCTTGTTCCTGAACAATTGGGGCATCATTTATATTTTCAAAGATATGCTCATGGGACCAAGATGTACTCTGCAGACCACACCATGGACATGCACCAAACATTTACTTCATTTTGTTCTGTCACTGTCACAAGCTAAGTCTGCCCCAGACCTGAAATCCCAGAAACACTGAGATCTCAACCAAGATCCGAGGCCAAGACAAAGAACCAGATCACACACTCCTTTGTGGACTTGGAATAAGGATGTATCAAAGATTGAATCTTAAGACAATGAAAAAGACCTTCCAAAAGAGTAATGAGACAATATGTAAGAGTTCTCTCGGGTAGGGATAATGACTGGCCCATTCAAACAGGGTGTGTGAACACAGAATTCACCTACAACGGGCAGGAGACACTGTCTAGTCCCAGCTGCTGCTGAGAACTCTAGGCCCATTCATATTTTCCAACAGCTTTAGTTACATCTGTCTCAATTTATCCAGTATGCCTGATTTTCATGCTCTCTGTCCTTCTGTGTTGTTTGTTACTTATTATAGGTCTCTGGGTGAGTCACATTGCTTCTCTGACACAGTTTTCCTGGGCTAAACTGGTGGGACACAACATCCTTCCCAACTTGCACATTCTTGTATCCCTGTTAGGGTAGGATTGTCCCAGGGGCATCCTCCTTCATTCTGTCTAGACTGCAACAATGTATCCCAGGAGATGTTAATAAGAATCTTGTGTCTAAGCTGCAGAAAGGGCAAATGTTTCCTGAGTGCAAGATCACACATAAATTATTGACGAAGACACTGAAAACATGAGATGGTGTCTTATGTACGGCAGGTGCCCCTGAAAGTGTTTATTTGTGAATAAGGACGATGGTCTTAATAATTCTCTGGCTCCAAGCTCTTTTGTAACAGCGAACTTCATTATACACCTATACAAAATCATACAATTCAAGACTAGTGTTTGTTGGTATGAAACGCAGACTGTGGCAATAGAAGAGCTGTACTTAACAGGGTGTAAGGAAGTTTGCATATATGTATGTATATATGCCCCATATATGTATACCTCATATTTTTCCCCCTTGGAACTGTGCATGTAGATGCATTTGTGCATTCCCCAGCTTTCTCTAACCACAGAGAACATATATGGAAGAAATGTGGGGACAAGAAGTTTCACTGAAATCAGGAAACGGATTAGAACTGGAGAAGGGCAACAGACGTGGACAATGTAGGATAGTGCCCATTCGCTACAATGATTTCACATTGGACTTCATGGTTTCAAGATTGCCTATTGTCACATTTTCATAACTAAGTAAGTAGCTAAATGAAATCAGCACAGGCCGATGAGTCTGCACAGGTGTAGCCTTTAAAAAGTCTGGATGAATGTACTTGAGTTACACAGGAGAAAAGTTAATTTATAAGTATGCCATTTTAAAACGGACAGTGTCTGTCTGATGTCGAGTGTTCATGATGAGAAAAGAGGAACAATTGCCACTGAATTCTCTTAGGAGTACCCTTCCTTATGAAATTTAAGTTTATACAAAAAGTTCATTTGGGAAATGACTGAGATTCTTTTCATGCTTACTTAAAACAAACAAACAAACAAACAAACAAACAAAACAGCAATAACATGGTAATTTCCCAAGTATTTTAGTTTGAAAATGGAAACTTGTCAAGAATATTCAAGCTAATCATTTCAGTCTGTATGTGTTAAAATATAAATACAAATATTGGACTGAAGATATAAGCCAGTTTTTTTAAAAAGTAGACTATGTATACCAAAATTAGTATCCAAATAGAATTCAAATATTATATTAATGGCAAAAGATGATCTTGCTTACCAAAAAGCATGCTTTAAAAAATGTTCTACATCTTCTGCTCATATTTTCCTAAGAAACCAAACTGCGTGGTCATAATGGAAAACAGCCATGATGTCTTAACACTCCCATGTTCTTGCGGGGGCATTCACAGCAGACACACTGGGAAACAAGCAGATGGGTGGATAACGAAAATGATCTCTCTCTCTCTCTCTCTCTCTCTCTCTCTCTCTGTCTGTCTGTCTCTGTTTCTCTGTCTCTGTCTCTCTCTGTCTCTCTCTCTCTCTCTCTCTCTCTCTCTCTCTCTGTGTGTGTGTGTGTGTGTGTATGATAATATGGATATTTTTCAGCCTGAAAAAAAGATCTTGTAATATACAACAGCATGGATGAACTTTGGAGACATCATGCTAAGTAAAACAAGCCAGTCACAGGATGGATACTATATGACTCTAAATGAGTATAGTACCTTAAAGAAAATCCAAATGTAGAGAAACAGAGAACACAATGGTGGCAGTGACTAAGGCCAGGGAGAAGGAACTTACAGTTACTAATGATAACAAGTCTTATTTATGAACATGAATATGTTCTAAACAGTTCTTAACTTGCAGGTTGCCACCCTTTTGGGGGTTGTACATTAGACATCCTGCATATCAGATACTTACATCACAATTCATAAAAGTAACGAAATTACAGTTATGAAGTAGCCACAAAATACTCTTATGGTTGGGGTCACCACTGCATGAGAACTATTAAAGGGTCCTAGCATTAGGAAGGTTGAAAAATCACTTTTCTAATGCTCTACTGCATTAATGCCTTGTGCCTGCAGATAACAGTGATGTGTTATGTACCTGAAACAGGCAGTTTTCAGGAGTAGCTTAGCGACCCTGGACCCCCAGCTGCATTGAGCCACACATACACTTCTCTCCAAACAAAACAAGTAATTACTCAGCCCTAACACCACCTAGGTAGCTCCCTAGAAACCTTCCAGTAACTCCCCTTTGTGGTCAAATACATCCTGGGATACAGCTTGGAAATGGGGGCAAGGAGCTAGCCCAGACTGGACTAGTTTTATGTGCATGTACAGCAATACAAACTACATTTTCATAATGAACACATAGGCATATGATAAACTATGTGCCATCATATGACTATGCATGATTTATTACGCATATGGTTGAAGTTAGATGTATCATGGGAAAGGATGCATAGGAAACAGTGATGTACATAACCCAAGGCAATCAATCAAAACAGAAAACCACCTATACCCCACTCCTAGAAACCAATTCCTTCCTCACCAGGACTGAGGCTCCGGAGCAGTTTTGCTTGGAACCTACTGCTTCCTTGCAGGATGTTTACTCTGCACGTTTGCAGCCTTTGGATGCAATCCCTTGCTGCTTTGTCATCTGTGTGTTTCTATTCCTTCAATAAGGTGTCAACAACCCGGGAATACCTAGTTCAGACAGTGGTCACCAAACATGTATACCTCACCAGAAACTCCAAAGAAAATTCCTTCTTCCTATAATGCTTATTTGATGTAAAGAGTTAATTTTAATAGACATTTATCTGTAAAGATCACCTACTGAGATATTTAAAGACCCAAAACCCAAGTTCTTATATCTCCAAGGCATCTATGAGTCTGTCTTATGTGTCAAATTCATTATTAGCAGAACTCGGTATGTTTATACAGGTTTAAAAGTTCAGCTATCGGGAACAGGGGGAAGAAAATGTGATGAGATTTTATCCTCGAGCATCTAAATTAAATTGACTTACTTTGCAAATATAATTTGGTTTGAGAAATGAACATATACAAAGGAGACATAGTGGGCTGAACATTTTCTAAAATTTGATATTTGGATAATATTCACTGGAACCTAAATTGTTTGTACCTCCAAATTTATTTATTATCAAGGGATCATTTTGTGATATATTTTTTATTAATCATATATTAATAAAATTATAGGGAGTGGTTTTATTTTCATTTTAAAAATAACATTCTCTCTAATCCCTCACTGCAGCTTTTGATTGAAAATGTGTTCAGTCTGCTTAAAGGTACTGTTAACATAACACATACTCCCCAAAGAATGCTCTAATGCCGTAGTGTCTAAATAAAATTAGTTTGAAAACTACTAATTGGTTAAAAAACCATGTCAGAGACTGAAGCCTTATTACTCTGGTGTGTAGAGAAGTACCAAACGGAAGAACACAAACTGGAACAGCTTTTATAGCTGGCAAGACTGTGGCATAAGCATGAGACAGACAACTCACTGGAAGAGGGGCCCCAAGTTCTAACCTTTCTTCACCCCGGTCCTCTCACAAGGCCCAATGCATGAGGAAGCAGAAGAGAAGAACCACAGCCAAAAAAGAGCTTCAGGTTCTGACCCTAGCTGAGTTCCTTACCCAAAGCAGTTTAGTAGATGAAGGTCAGATCTGCAGCAGGCATGACCTTTGCCCTTCAGGGTTGCCATCCTACTGCAGATTTTCATCCCCTCCCAGGACTCTTGGCCTTTCCACTTCAGAATGCTCCTGTGTGGATTGCTGTGCCTACGACCGAATTGATATTAGACAGTCTGTGATACATTATTTATGCTGATTTTAAAAAAATACTATTTTCAAGCAAAGTGTAAATGAGAGATAACGGTTTTGCCTTTCTGGAGGCATATTTGCATTTTCAGAGGAAATCAAAGTGAGGGAAGGAGGAGATAGCGTAAGATGCAAATAGATGGCTCTAGATCAGGAGTTCAAAGTCACTAGTCTTTGGGGGACTTCATACAGCAGAGATGCCAATCTAATCATTTAGGGGCAAGGTCTTAGCATCAGGACTTTTTGTTTTGTTTTGTTCTGTTTTTTACATCACTGCGTGTGATTTCAATGTGTAATCAGAGTTGGGAACCTAAATTCTGGCATAAGAATAGCACCTGACAAGGTGAAGCTGGGCCCTGAAGGCTGTCCACCGGTAGAATCACTGCATCTGATCAGAGGTTACTGTGCAGCAGAGTTTCTCGGCTTTCATGCGAGCTTTCTCATCTCTTGGGATCTTGTTAAAACTGAAGTTCTGACTCAGTAGTTCTTGGTGGCTCCTGGGAATCTGCATTTCTCACAGGAGTTATCAATCTTGTCGATCGGAAGGCCACATTTGAATCTTGAAGGTAGAGATGACATCCACAATCCTGTCAAGTCCGGAGATTCTGTGGTTCTCTACCCTGACAGCATCACAGCTGTACAGATGAGAAAATATTCTCCCAGAGAGGGAGCATGGGTGCTTGAATGAACATGGTGGGTTCCTACGTCGGATGAATAATGTACCAGAGAACAGAACTCCCTCATCAAACCACTGGGAGAGTCTGGTAGAGATTAAGCCAGTGAAAAAACAAATGTTCTGAAAAGCTCAGCATGGATTTACACTCCTGTAATTTCAGCATTTTAGAGGTAGAGGCAGAAGGAGCATAGCAAGTTCAAAGCCAGTCTGGTCTGAACAGTGAGAGTTTCACGACAGCCAAGATGATATAATAAGCCTATGTTGAAAAAGAGAGACAGAGAAGAGGAAGAGAAAAAAGAGGACACAAACACACGTATACACACAAAAGCACACATATACACACAAGGAAAGCTCAGCTCAAGGGACCAACGAGCTTACCCCAAGGTTGTCTTGAATTGTAGATGTTTACACGGTGGGAGGTGGACACAAAAGAGTAAGGTGGGCAGGAGAGCCGGGAGATAGCTCAACAGGTTAAGTTCTCTGAGCAAGCCTCATGACTGAGTTTGACTCTAGAACATATATAAAGATAGAATTCCACAAAGTTATCACACACACACACACACACACACATACACACACAAACACACATACACACACACACATACACATAAATACAAATACACATACTATACACATTCATACACACAAACACACATAAACACACAAACACACATATATACACACGAACACACACATAAACACAAACACACATATACAAACATACACATATACACACAAACACACACATAAACACAAACACACATACAGAAACACACACACACATTCATACACACACACATGAACACAAACACACACAAACATACATTCATACACACATAGACACACAAACACACACATAGACACACAAACACACTCAAGCATACATGCACACATGCACACATACGATAATAATATAATGATAATAATAAATAATAATTAATAAGCAAGAATTGTTAGATAAGTTTAAAAGCAGGTGAGAACCAGATGGATGGGAATTAGAATGAGACGGGCCTGGATGAGGACTGTGGGCCTGGATGAGGACTGTGGGCCTGGATGAGGACTGTGGGCCTGGATGAGGACTGTGGGCCTGGATGAGGATTGTGGGCCTGGATGTGACAGGAGTCTAAGAGAAACTGGGAGGAGTAGAGAGAGGGCAAACTGTAATCAGAGTATGTTATGTAAGAAAAAATTTCTATTTTCAAGAAAAGAAGAAGATTGAAGGCAGTCTCCAAGCTACCTCTGACCCTGGGAGTCAACATCTGCATCTCCTCAAGGTCGCTGGATGCTTCCAATTCCAATTCAGCTAGAAAAGCATCTACCCATGGGTTTTTATGAAGCCAGCCACACTCTCAATGGAGTGATAACAAATATGAACAGACTAGAATTCTTATGTTTGAAATCCATTTTATCTACTCTGCAGCCGGGTAAATTTCGGCAAATTACACAGCCTGCTCTTTGCCTGTGAAGTGGAGAAACTAACAATAGACTCGTGAGACAAGCGAGTTAATACAGGTAAGAGGCGGAGAGTGAGTGCCCTCAATTTAACAGGCATGCAGGAACACCCATGAGTGTTAGATACTGCTCTTGCTTCAGAGTCTTGCCAACCAGTGAGACAGTAAGGATTCCAGTAACTTCCATACAACAAGGTACAGAACAAAGTAGATTTCTGTTTCTTCAAAAAGCAAAGAGGGGAACAGCAAGGTAAATGTGCTTCCCACCAAGCCTGAGTTCCATCCCTGGGACTCTACACAGTAGAAAGAGAAAACTGATTCCTGCAAGTTGTCCTCTGACTTCCACATGAATACTTTTGCACAGGTACAGACACACAGACACACACAGACACACACACGTACACACAGAGAGAAATATATATATATATTTCTCTCTCTCTCTCTCTCATAGGAAACCCAGATCTACCAAGGCCAATAGTTTGATCTGAAAAATCCAAGGATAATGGGACAGAGTGTTTCCTAGGAAAATGTGACAATATAGAAAAACAATGGCTTTCCTCACTGTCTTAAACAAACTGCTGTACAGAGACATCATGACCAAAGCAACTCTTGTAAAGGACAACATTTCTTTGGGGCTGGGTACAGGTTCAGAGGGTTCAGTCCATTATCATCAAGGCTGGAGTATGGCACAGGAGCTGAGAGACCTACATCTTGATCTGAAAGCTACTAGAAGATTGTCTCCCACGTGGCTAGGTGAAGGGTCTCATAGCCCACCCCCACAGTAACACACTTCCTCCAACAAGGCCACACCTACTCCCACAGGGACACACCTCCTGGTAGTACCACTACTAGGCCAAGCATAATCAAGCCACTTTACTCAAAAACAGCCTGTAAGTTTCACAAATAAGCAAAATCACAGAAAGGTAAGGTAAGGTCACAGAACTAGTAGCAGGTGTGGTCAAGATCCCAACAAGGGCAGATGGGATTCTACATCTCAGAACATGTTGGGGATTGGTTCTAATGTTTTGTCTTATTTCGGTTCTCAAAAAGCCATGCTTCCAGACCTATGGGTCCCTGCCCCCAGCTGGCTTTGATTGATAATAAAGAATTGCCAAACAGCCATTGGCTGGGCAGGGAGACCGAGAGATGGGAAGGAGAGGAGGATCGCCCTGATGGGAAAGCAGAGAGATTAGACCTAAGAGCTGCAAGAAAGAAAGAAACCAGACATGGAAGAATTCGAGAAAGTGGTCCTAGAGGCCACTCCCCCACCCCTGTCCCGATTAGGTCTTGGGTAGCAGAGATGAAATGCTGATTTAGCAAGTTGACTTAGGAAAGTTGGAGGGGAGGATATATGCTAGCCAGAGGGGTCGCAGGGAGGTTTAGAACTGGCCAGCCATTGAGCTAGTCAAAGCATAACAAAATTAGCTGCCGTGTGTGTGTGTGTGTGTGTGTGTGTGTGTGTGTGTGTGTGTGTGTGATTCAAGAATCCAGAGAGCATTTGGGCCGGTGCAGCACATGCATGTGTGACCTGCCAGGAGCCAAAGAAGATTAACTCACAACTATAAGAGCCTTTCCATGGCACTAAACAGCTGGTCTGTGACACCAAGATTTGGGGACCTTTGAAATGTGTTCTCTGGATAATAAGTAGCCACACTTGTAAATGCTCTATGATCTCCGCTCAGTGTGTACTTGGGTTTATATATATGAAACAAATCAAACAGAATAACACTACTCTCAGACCTGAATGGGCTCAGGTGGTCATTTAGTTACCTGCCAGAGAAGTCCAGACTTCATCCAATGACAACTACTGAAGACATGTATCAGGGAGCCATCATGATTTCAAGATGTTACACAGCCACTTAGATAATATTGGTATGAGTGGAGAAGTACCAAGAGGAACAGCAACAAGCATCATGAAGAACATGTGGGATGAGCAGACTGTTGCTCAGGATGCCCTGGCATTTAAGAAAGTAGAATCTCATCCACGTGCGCAGAAGACCTCTTTCTTAAGAAGGAACTAGAGCAATCTGAAGATTTTATTCAACCCTGTGCAGATTTGGGATTTAAATCATTCCTTAGGTAATGAGATCGCTGGCAATCAGGCATATCTGTTTTGTCAAAAGCAAATTCCAAGTCATCTGTTTGGTCCTAGGAGACATAGTCAAAATGGAGTGCTTAGCATATTCCTTCCCAAGGAAGCACAGCATCATTGAATGCCTGCTCTAGAGGCCCTTCATCCTTCTCCTTTTTAAGTCAATGAAAGAAGGGTTTCCTTCAGTCAGCCAAAGGGATGGGGCACCTTTTTGCCTAGAAAGGGGCAGTTGTTTGTCCACACAAAAAGGAGCAAGTACAGACATTTGGATAACTAAAGAAAGAGAAAAATGTTCTTATTAAGCAAGACCACAGAAACCATGAAACAAATCAGTGACTGCAGAAGTTGTGAGTGGGAGGAGTTACTATGACAGAAGCATAGATGTGTGGCGCTAAGGGTAGGTGATAACACTATTCTGTATCTGGATTGTGGTTGTCCAATCATATGTATTTGTCAAAGTGTATAGAACTCTCTGAATAAGTTACATGCAAGTTATACCTTCACAAACCCAGCTTTTTGAAAATTGTATATTGTATTCTTTGGATTTTGTCTATTATTATTGTATTGCCTATGATGTGTATGTGACAACTGGTGCCACCCTGCCCATATAGAGATCAGGAAAAACAAAAACCATATAGGAGTCAGTTCCTTCCTTCTACTACATGTGTCCTGGGGATCCAACTCACGTTGCTGGGCTTGGAGGCAAGCACTTTTTATCTGTTCAGCTATCTCACTGGCCCAATACTACAGATTTTCATATGGCAGAACGAGGCTGTCGGGGTTCAATGATATCCCCCAACACCAGTGAAGCAGAAAGTAGTTTCCTGGGATGATAGGATTAATGGAAGCAGAAGCACAGAGATTACCAGAGCTGCAGGCAAGACCAGACCACAACATGAACCCCGAGTGATAACATTTAGTGTATGGTCACCAAATCTTTTTCTAAGCATTCAATGTCTTATGCTATTTTTTGTTGTTGTTGTTGTTGAAGGAAAAGATATGAACAATCAATAAATACAGTGAAGGCTGTAAATTAAAAAGTCATATTTCTGCTTGCCAGGCATTTAGATAATTGAAAAACAGTATTATGCACTAACAGAATTAAACTTTTACAATCCATCTTCTTTTCTCCTTACTCCCTGCCCTTTCATACTAGAATCCATTCCACATATTTTAAAGATCATTGGTAATTATCACAAGTTTCCAATGCAATGGCAGCAAAAAATGTTCTTACTTAGAAAAGGACTAGAAATCCAGGTGTCCATGTAACTAATTACCACATTAATTCATCTCAAGGGCCGCTCATTTCCCCTCCATGAGTCATTGAGACTTTGCAGGTTGCAGATGAATTCACGGTCTTGGGAACAGAGAAAGCTCTGTAGAGTTAATTCTGCTCTCAGAGAAGCTCAATAAGCCCCCAAGAAGCTTTTGAAAAATCAAAAAGCCCTTTAAAAGGCCTGAAAAAGTAGTTTTTCATGTTTGGCCCAACAGTAATAATGCTTCTTTAGAGATAGTTGAAGTGTGGGCCAATCAATACACTATTAAGACGCTGACAGCCCTGAGATAGGATTACATGGCTAAGAAATTGTGAAACCTTTAACTTTTTCATCTTCAGAAAGAAGAATTGAGGGAAGTAGCTTTTTAAAATTTATCTTTATCTGAATAGCCTTCGTTAATACATTCTCTTCATTTTAGATTAGTCAGTTCACCCTCAGTCCATATAGGACTGGAAGGTCAAGTTCACTTGCTATCTCCTTTGTAATGGGACTGTCCCTCATGTTGGGTTAGGCTTTCTGGCTTGAGGGAACGCTTAGCTACTTGTAGCCATAAAGAGAGGGTAAACAAATAGACAAATCTGTGTTTCAATAAAACTTTATTTGCTAAAACAGACAGGCTATGTTTGGCCCATGTCCCATAGCTTGCCAACACTTGGCTTTATACAAGGAAAGTGCCATTTGTCTTTGAATGCAGAGGCTTCAAGAATACATGTTCTTCATGCAGTAAGATGGGCTCCTAAATAGTATACCAAATCAACTGCCAGTTTGAAAATTTCTAGTAGTGTGATAGCTATAGGTTACATGAACCATGCCATTGTGATATTGTTATCTTCGAACTATTAAAACATGGAGCGATTGGCCAATCAAAAGGAGCAAAGATCTGAGGTTCCTGGGTTGCGTGCTGTTTTATGTCTGCTTGTCAGCAATGTGTGGTGCAGGGGGCTCCTTGTCCTGGTTTTAGGATCTTGGCTTCCACAGATGTGGTTCTCACCTTACCTCCTCTGACTATTGGGCTATACCTGCTATGAATACAAAGAAACTAGAGAATTCACATTGTCAAATCACATGTGTTAACTCAGAACAAGAGTGGAAAATAGAAAGGAGAAAGAATGTCACCAATGAAGGAAACAATAACTGCTTCTCAGAAAGGACATGGCAAGGCAAGAGGCCTCCACCATAGAGTCATGACCGCGAAGGCTCCATGTCACAGACTTCGGCCTTTAGTCACCACTGACATTATCTCTGAGTGTCTTTGTGACTGGCAGACCACCCCAATTTAATAGCCCTTTCAACTCTGTGGCAGACTGTTCTTTGATTTGGGACAGCAGGGGCTTGTACAAAGCCCCTGATTGTTGGCCAGTTTGCTGCTTGGAGTCATGGTACAGTGCTTAGAGTCATCTTCTCTTTGAGCTGCTGGATTCTGAGCAGGCTCTTCTATACCTCTGTGGCAGGGACTGCAAAAGTTAGGCAAAGCAAGACAGATAAGCCTATGGGGTGCCAAAGATAGCCCTCCAAATGCAATGTGGCTTCTGTCTTACAGGGGACAGACTTGGGCCTCTTTTATTATTGTTTTAATCTTTCTAATCCCTACTCTTACCATTACTGCTTCACTGGCAAAGTTCTACAACTTTAGGGCTGGAAAGAGCATTTGAGTTGATTTAATCCCAATTCTCTGATTTTATTTTGAAACCCTGATGCTTGGCCACACTTGAGAAGTTATCTCCTAATCTGCACATTTCCATACGGAGTCAGAAAGTTCTGCTGCCAGGCTTCAGAACCAGTAGTCAGCAACAGGCAGTCGGAATGCCTGCATCGATTCAAAACAAAACATGTTTGAATCAATAGTATAAAACTACAAGAAATTAAGACAAGGAAAACTTGCAACAGTTTGCATCGCTATTGTATGCACATTTCAAATCTAAAGACTTATTTTTTTTAATAGTGGGGTTTGAGGAGCCCACTCACTTCATAAAATAACTTCTGAAAGTATTTTGAAATGTTCATTCACTCATTTGCTTATCATATCAATGCATTTATGTCAAACAAGCATTGTTAGGTTTTCCTCACAACGATCATTTATAAGCATATAACTCCCTAAATCAGACCACCCACACCAATGAGCCCCTCGCTTTGCATTTCTCTTTCCTTGTCTAGCTTAGGGGAGTTGACTTAACATCACTTGAATGTTTTGACAGTATTTTGACGGATTCGACATCACATTGAAAACTTGGTTTGTAATCAGTGAGGAGCACAATTCGAATAGCAGGAGAGATAGCAATGAGCCAGCACACTGTGGCCTGGGCTCTTAGGTCATGATGCTCTAGAGAACTTCAACAGTTAGTATTCCTTTATGCCCAAATGCATGTGAATCTACTTCAGATCCAACCATGTTTCAGGTTCGTATTTCATATGTTCTGTCTTATTATTCCTTAGGATACATGTAACAGTTACTCTTCATTGTCAACTCGACTGTTTAGAATCCGTTAGAAGACACATCGTAGCTGGGAGTTAAGTGGTGGTGCACACTTTTAATCCATGCACTTGGGGAGGCAGAGGCAGGTATATCTGTGTGAGTTCCAGGCTAGCCTGATCTACAGAGTGAGTTCCAGGATAGAAAAGCTACATAGTGAAACCCTTTCTTGGGGTAAAAAGAAAAGAAATGAAGAAGAGGAGGAGGAGGAAGATGAGGGGAAGGAGGAGAAAGAAGAGCAGGATGGGGATAGAGAAGAGGATAAGAAAGAGGAAGAGGAGGAGGAGGAGGAGGAAGAGGAGGAGGAGGAAGAGAAGAAGAGCAAGAGGAAGAGAAGAAATAATCTCTTGGCATTCCTATGAGTGTGTTTTCAGGTACATTTAATGAGGAGGGAAGACCCACCAATTCTTGGGATAATGTCTCAAGCTGATTAAAATGGGGAAAAAAGGAGAAAGCATGAAAGGCAGTGTTCACTGCTTGCTGCTTCCTGGTTGCCCACAGCATGATGTGACCAGCTGCCTCATGCTCCTGCCACCATGTGGTCCTTGCTGTGGTAACCTGTGAGCTCTGAACAGAGAGCTCATGATACAAATCTTCCCCCTTTAAATTGTTTCTTGCTGAGTACAAAAAAGTAAGTAGCATAACAACCTGTGAGGTGTTGTTCTCCTAATTCACCCAGCATCACACTGTCCTACTGAGTGGAAGAGAGAGAAACCGAGTTCACACCTTCTAAGTTCCATCTTGTCACTCTTCCTCCTCCTCACCACTGCACAGGGGGCTTCTCCAGAGTCCTTCCTGTTCACTTGTTCACTTTGTGGTGTCTTCCGCCTCACTGTAAACTCGATTGGCCTAGCCTTCCCAGACGTGCTCATTCCCCTCGCCTGTCTACCTGACTCCCAACCCTTTGCATCTAACAAACTTTCTTTCTGATCACCATCTCTAGTTAGAAGATGTTGTATCTACTTAATCCTTCAGCTAAGACCTAAGAGGCAAAATAAGTTGTTGGGTCCTCACAGTACTAGAATTCTTTGGAGGAAATCTCTTTCTGGAGGAGAAGTCCATTTATTGGTCACTGTAAAAGATAGTATTATAAAATTATAATAGTTCATGGTTTTATTCCGTTGAAAATACTCATACTCTTGTCTTCTCCTCCTTGGTATTTGCTTAATAGACACACTCTTACGTATGTAAAATGACCTTGATAGGTAAAGATTAACTGAAATGCTGTAAGCATAAGAGATTAGAAGCAATCTAGCTATCCATTAACAAGAAACTGGTATAATGGAATATTATACAGGAGACAAAGGGAAGATTCTTATGTCCTTATATGGAAAGATCTTATAAATATATTGTTAAATTTCTAAAATCCACTAAAGGGTATTCATCATAGCATATTATCTTATTTGTATGGAAAAATGATACACATAAGAAAGAAATATATTCTTTGAAATGATATCTAATAAGTTGATAATCGTGGTAAACTGTACAGAAGGCAAATAGATTTCTAGAACACAGGAGAAAAATCGAGCTTTCTACCTTACTGGTACTTTTTCATGTTTGGATATTGCCTTAACTCTATCATCTATTTGTACAATAAATCAACTTTTAATTATGAGGTGATATGTCTTTAAGATATTAAGGCTACTCACTGACAAACTCAACTTAAAGTATGTTAGATGGTTCCTGCAGTTTAAGGGAGCCTAGAACACCAGTGATGGTGCCTTCTTTCTGTCCATGTGCCCATGGAAAAGGCTAAAAGAAAAATGGCCTCAACTCATTAGCAACTGTAAGGTAGATGAAGGCGGAGTGGATGAAGAATAGCCTGTGAGATATTGGTTTGTATGCTGCTCAAACTAATTAAGCTTGCAAACCCATTGGTCTCCAAAAAATATACACATGAATACATATAACACCATGAAGAGACCATTAAGATAGAATCACAGGAAATGTTCTGTTAAACAAATCAGGAAAAGAAAAGGAAAGAAAAAGCAATCGAAGCTCAACTTAATGAGAAGCACATGTGTAGTCCCAGGATGCACTCTTCCTAACTTACTTAATTACTGATTTTGATGACCACATGGAAATGTTCTTCATGTCTTAAAACCAATTTTTAAAATAAGAACATGTTTTTGAAGATTGGATTATGTGTGGAAGGAAATGCTCGTGTGAAGGGAACTGAGAGAGGGCTACTGAGCACTCTGGCAGACATGGTTAACTGTCTTAGCCATGGCTGTGGGGTATGTAGGCAGGTCCTACTCCATGCCAGCTTTTAGAACAATTAACCATCTTGTCCTTGGATCACACTGGCTTTGTTGTTTGTATTCCTTCACAAGCCGAACTTTGACCGACAGTGGGAGTGCTCAGTTGAAAGATGTTGGGGAATACCTCACTTCCCACCCCCACCCTCACACACATTTAAACAAGCAGGGGGCTATCACTGAGGCTCACCAGGGCCAAAGCATGGCCAGCTAAGTATTTATATAACTGTGATACACATGTTTCTCTATTAGAACACTATCCAGAAGTGGCAAAACATCCAGCAAAATGTCAGAGTAGTGACACCTACATATTGTTTAATGATCTCAATTACCAGAACATAAAGTGAAAAGGTAGCTGTTTTTGTTAATGGTGGCAAAACCAGATATTGAAAATTCTGTTGTAATCTGCTGTTCATGACTGAAGCAATTTTCAATTTTCATGAAAGTGTAAGGATACATTATTTTCCTCATTGGAGGTCTCAGATCCCTCTGAACTCTATCCATACATTTTTCTTGGGTTTGACGTCTTTGAATTAAAATGGGTCCTCCTGACCACGTGATTCATTGAGGCCTCTACTTCCAGCCATCTACAAGGGAACAAGGGAACCAGGAATACTATTCAGGAGGTTTTAGGCAGGCTGGGCATTAACAGCAGCAGCAGCAGCAACAGCAGTGTATGTGACTGCTACTCTCATTCCATAGACCAGTGCTTGTTCTCAAGGTCCTGCTAGCTGCAAGGGAAGCTGGAAAAGTTCAGGCTAATACTTTGGTAGTGAAGAAAGGGAAATAATTTGGTGAATGTGTACACTGTATCTATCCTTGGAGACCTCATGATTGAAGATGCTGGAAGCCAGTTCTGAAATTATGCTTACTACACATTCATAACAAAACAATCTTTTGTAAGTTACAAGCCTCATTTGGAAATGTTTTGACATTTTGTGAGAAATTATTTCATAATAAATGAACTTCATTTAAAAAATAATTGGATTTCTATGTAGTAATTTAGTACTAAGAATATAGTTTCATGGTATCTTAAGCCATTTCTTGAAATTTTGAGCCCTTGAGGAAAGGTCCTCTGTTGATGGTTGTCTTCTGCTGATGGTTGTCTTCTGCTGATGGTCATCCTCTGCTAATGGTCATCCTCTGCTGATGGTCATCCTCTGTTCATGCTCATCCTCTGCTGATGGTCATCCTCTGCTGATGGTCATCCTCTGCTGATGGTCATCCTCTGCTAATGGTCATCCTCTGCTGATGGTCATCCTCTGCTCATTGTCATCCTCTGCTGATGGTCATCCTCTGCTGATGGTCATCCTCTGCTCATTGTCATCCTCTGCTCATGGTCATCCTCT
>NW_021604622.1:3214358-3231664 GCF_004785775.1 Grammomys surdaster
ATGGTCATCCTCTGCTGATGGTCATCCTCTGCTCATGGTCATCCTCTGCTGATGGTCATCCTCTGTAGATGGTCATCCTCTGCTCATTGTCATCCTCTGCAGATGGTCATCCTCTGCTCATGGTCATCCTCTGCTCATGATCATCCTCTGCTCATGGTCATCCTGTGCTCATGGTCATCCTGTGCTCATGGTCATCCTGTGCTCATGATCATCCTGTGCTCATGGTCATCCTGTGCTCATGGTCATCCTCTGCTCATGGTCATCCTCTATTGATGGTCATCCTCTGTTGGTGGTCATCCTCTGCTCATGGTCAACCTCTACTCACTTGAGCTGAAACTTTCCCTTGGTTCCTTGTCTAATCTTGTTCTGTAGCAGGACCTTCAGGTGACAGGTCACAGAAAAGTATGTGCTACAACCTTGACTTTTTTGAAGACTAAACACTAAGTTTTTCCCTTCACATACTCACAAAGAAGAGAAGTTTGTGCTTTGGATCATGGACTTTTTAGGTTTCATATGCTTGACAATTCCCATGAGCTAATTATAAACAGTACATGATTCTGTCTCAGAAGTATATGGAGACAGAGTGTGGCTAAGACCTCAGAGCAGACATCTTCCCATGCATTCAGATGTCGGTCTCCTTTTATCCTTGTGGCAAAGGGATCAAAACTTTTCACCATCACAAACCTCTGATGCTGATGCATTTGTTTTCTTTTTAATTTTTAATTTTAATTGTTATTTTAGTCCTGTTTCCAGTCAAAACAATTAAATAAAAGAAGAAAATCATACATACACACACACACACACACACACACACACCATCACCAATGGCACAACAACAAAAAACAGAAATGAATAAACATTACTCAATAATAACTCTCAGTAATAATAGTCTCAATTCCACCAATAAAAAGACACAGCCTAGCAGATTGAATTAGAAAGTAGGATTCATCTTTTTCTTATATCCCAGAAAAAATACTTCATCATCAAAGACAGATACCATCTTAGGGTAAATCAATGGGAAAATGTTCCCCAAGTAAATGGGGTGCCCCAAGAAGCAATTAGGCTTAGCGTCAGATATTTTAATATCTGACAAAATAGACTTGAAACCAAAACTAATCAGAAAAGGTGGGAAAGAAAACTACATACTCATCAAAGATAAAGACCACCAAGAGGATACTGCAATTCTAAACATTTATGTAACAAACACTAGGAGAGGAACCAGAATTCATAGAAGAATCAATCCTACAACTAAACTCACATATTGACCTAAGCTTACATAGTGACAGTGGATGACTTCAGTTTCCTACACTTGCCAATAGACAGGTTATGCAGACAAGAACTAAACAGAGAAATGCTAGCGTTAAGTAATGCCATAAATCCAATCGACTCGGCAGGTGCTTACATTTTGTCTAAACACAAAAGAATACGCCTTCTTCTCGGCTGCTCAGGGAACTGTCTCTAAAATTGACCACATATTTGGACACAAAACAAGTCTCAACAGATATAAGAAAATTGAAATAGCACTCTGCATCCTATCTGACCGCAATGGATTTAAGCTGGATATCAACAACAATAGAAATGACAGAAAGTATATAACTCACAGAAGCCAAATAGCTTGCTATTGAATGAAGAACGGGTCAAGACAGAAATCAAGAAGGAAGTTAAAAACTGTTTAGAGCTGAATGAAAATGAAAACACAGCATACCCAGACCTGTGGGACATAATGAAGGCAGTTCTAAGAGGCAAGTTCATAGCACTAAGTGCTACATCAAATACCTAGAGAGCTCTCGTGTTAATAACTTAATGACACACTTGAAAGCTCTCACAAAACAAGGAGAAATAATACTCAAAAGGAGAAGATGGGAAGAAATAAAAATCTGGGCTGACATCGCTAAGATAGAAACAAAAAATAATGATACAGAGAATCAATGAAATGAGGAGTTGGTTCTAGGAGAAAATCAACAAGATTCACAAACCTTTATTCAAATTAAACAAAAGAAGGAGAAGCTCAAATTAATCAAATTGGGGGTGAAACTAACAACAGATAGTGAAGAAATTCAGAGAATAATAAGAACATACCTTAAAAATCTTTATTTCGTCAAACTGGAAAAATCAAAAAGAAATGTACAAATTCCTTATTATGTACAACCTACCGAAGTTAAATCAAAATGAAGCAAACAATTTAAATAGACCCATGATGTCTATTACAGTGCTTCTCAACCTTCCCTTTAATATAGTTCCTCATGTTGTGGTGATCCAAACTATGAAATAATTTTCATTGATAGTTTATAGCTGTAGCTTTGATACTGTTATGAAATGTAATGTAAATAACTGATATGCAGGATATCTAATATGCAATCCCTTGTGAAAGGGCCATTTGACTCCAAATGGGACAGGATCCACAGGTTGAGAACCACTACCCTAGTGAACTGTAAGTATTCACTAAGTCTCCCAATTTAAAAAGTGCGGGCCTAATGCTATTAGTGGAGAATCCTCCTGGCCTTTAAAGAAGAACTGATGCTAATATTCCTCAAATTAGTCTGCAAAATAGAAACTGAAGGAACATTTCTAAATTTTCTAAAGTTTTATGAGGCTGCTATTATCCTGATCTCGAAACCACACAGGGACACAACAACAACAGAAGAAAATCTAGATCAATATCCCTTGTGAATATAGTTGCAAAAATTCTGGTAATAGGTTGCATCTTGTAAGTCACTGGCCAAACAGTTTCCATAGACCCCCCTCACCTGAACATTACAGGCCAGTGCCAAGGTTACCCTTATCAACCTGATAGAAAGGCTCTTCTGTTGAAGACACAACTTACTTATGTCACTGAACATGAAGAAATTGAGCACTGTCCATTTGGGGGGGGGGCTTGAAGTTAATTACCATCTATTCCAAGCAGAACCTTCTCTGATGTGGGTCGAGAGAGACACTAATACATGGGTACAACAACATACCATTAGGAGTCATTTTATTGCTGTGTTTCGAAGAATGAGAGAGTTGGAACAATCAGCCCTAAATGGGATGTCTTTGTCACCCTGCTCCCAAGCCACAGAGGCATGTTTAAAGAGGAGGCAGAAGGATTGTAAGGACCAGAGGTGGAAAATGACTCCACAGAAACAGTGTCTTCCAGACACAACTGATAGACATATGAACTCACAGAGCTTGTGACTATATGCACAAGACCTGCACAAGTTTCAACCAGACAAAAATCCTAGCCCGGGGAAGGGGAAATCGACACAAAATTCTACCCCTAACCAAGAAATGCAAAGGACATCTACTGTTAAGGGGGAAATCAGTCTTCTCCAGTGGGGTGCCACTGAGTATATCCAGGGAAGGCCCCTTGTCCAGATGGTAACACAAAATGGATTCTATGTTTTTGTGAAGGTTTACTGGGAATTGAATCCAGGCTTTCTAAAAGATCAGCCAGTGTGATCTCTCCAGACCCCCCCCCCCCAGCTCTGTTTTTATCTCCACTGTCTTCCTCATATACATGCCTCTGAAGACATACCTCCCAGAACTATCTCAACCATTTGAACCTTCATTTTCTTCACTTTATAAGATAGCCTTTATTTTAAAGTGTGTGTGTGTGTGTGTGTGTGTGTGTGTGTTCGCATGAGTGAACAAAAAGTGCTCACAAAGCCCAGTGGCATCTGGAGCTGGACTTACAGGCAATTGTGAGTCACCTAACTTAGATGCTGGCAACCAAACTCAAGTCTTCTGGAAGAGAAAAGAATTCTCTTCAAAGGTAGAGCCCTCAATACTCATTCTTTTGCAGTTTTTCAAAGATGACGCCTCACTTGCACTCTGATAAATTATGAATGAAAAGAATTATCTGGGTGCAATTCATGAAGGGACTGGAGGAGCAGGCCGAGTTCACACAGGATCTCCGGCCTTTAGCTTCTTTCTAGTATGGTGAGTGCTTCAAGAAACATGCTCTAGCTGTCTGCTCCCTGAAGCCTCGGTTGTTGTATCCTATGCAGTGGTGAAGAAGTCCTAGTTAGGGTTACTATTGTTGTGATAAAACACCATGACAACAAGCAACTTGGGGAGGGAAGGGTTTATCTGGCTTAATCTTCAACATCACTGTTTATCCTTGAAAGAATTCAGGACAGGAATTCAAACAGGAAAGGAACCTGGAGGCAGAAGCTGATACAGAATCCATGGAGGAGTGCTACTAACTGTCTTGTTCATTCTGGCTTGCCTCAGCCTGATAGAACCCAGGACCATCAGCCCAGGGATGGCACCACCCACATTGGCTGGACCCTTCCCCAATCAATCCCTAATTAAGAAAATGCCTGTAGGCTTGTCTACATCCTGATCTTACAGAGGCATTTTCTTAATTGAAATTCCCTCCTCTCAGCTGACTTCAGCTTGAGTAAAGTTGACAAACTATCTAGCACAGAAGAGGACAGGGTATGTGGTCCCTTGGAAAACCTTCTCATCTCCATAGAAGACAGAGGAAAAGGCCAAGAACGTGGAGAGCATGTGATGGCTGCAGCCTCCATTTATTCTCAGACAGCATTTAATGCTTTCCTTTGGCACGCCCTCCTCCCAGTGTATTACTAGCTACCTTGTGCTAATGAGCCCCCTGGCAGGTGGTTGAGCTGGAGAGCAAAAGAAATTGCAGTTTTTATACCACCAGCATTGATTGATAGGGTTGTTTATTCTACCAGAGTAGCATCCAGAAACGACGCAAAAATGGAAGCCTTTTTTATTTTCTTCAGTGATTCTTATGGGAGTCCAAACCGCCTGCTTATTCAGCATTCAAAGTGGCAAGGCAAACAAACCCCATTAAAACTTAAATAGATTTCACTTAATTATTGCACTACTGTTTATTTCTAAACCCAGAACCTAAAAATCATCCCGCCAACACTTTTCTCCGGGAACTGTAGAGGAATTATTTTTCTTAATTCTGCTTCAAGTGAGTGATGTTGCAGACAGGCAGCCTCGTTTCCCACCCGTTGTTAGGAAGCATGGCAGGCTTATCTTTAAATATGGATGAAACAAACACAGAGCACACACACACAGAAGAGGCTGTAGTGCACACAGCGCACTCTAGCCTGGGCACTGTGCATTTGGATTGTTCGGGGCTATGGGGGCTCTCCAAGGCCTATCTGAACATCCACCTAATAGCCGTGATGTGCACAGGACTGGTGGATTCACTAACTAGCATGAAGCCTGACCAGCAAACTCAGTTATTCCGCAGCTGGCTGCTCAGGTTTTGAATTATCCAAACATCTTTGTTTTTCCGCTCTTTATTAGGCTATTCCTCAAGAAGGGGAGCTTGTAAAATTCAAGGCTAGCCTTTTCCTTAAGTATGGTGGAGCAGACACCAGTGACTCCTGGGGGTAGGAGAGTGGCTGGAGAGTAAACAAAATAAAAAAATCAGTTACTATATATTGGGATTCTTTCTCATTGGAATTGATTCAACTTACAACAAGCGATGGAATAATTCCCCAAAGTGTCAAACAATCCCAACGCCAGTATTCAAAATACCTTCTATCCCATCTGTATCTCTTTCCTTTCCCTCCTTTCCTTCCTTTCTCTCTTTATCAAAGAAATGTGTTCCTTTATTTCCTTGCAAAACAGGGAAGTACTGGAATCAGCAAAGTTCATTCTCTTCTTTAGAAATCAAAAATTATGAATGCTCATATGCACTTTCTGAGATGATCTTCTTCACAGGGAGGTCAAAATCCCTACTTTACTAATAAGGAAATTAAGCATCAGAGAAGCTAAGATAGAGGTTCTCAACCTGTGAGTTGCAACCCTGTTGGGTTTACATATCAGATACCCTGCATACCAGATATTGATATTACAATTCATAACAATAGCAAAATTACAGTTGTGAAATTGCAAAACTATAAATTTTATTTTATTTATTTATTGTAGTTTGGGGTGACCACAACATGAGGAACTCAATTAAAGGGTCATAGCATTAGGAAGGTTGAGAACCACTGAGCTAAGGACTGTACTCAACACTGTACATCTAATTCAATAGCAGACCAAATAATAATTCAAACACAGGATTCTGACACGATTGGTACTAGAGTTGCCATACCAAAAATGGAATATTCCTCAGTGTTGGTTGCCAGCTAATGGTGAGAGGTCATCTATGGTTTGTATTGAGAGCTTTGTGTCATAAAAGCAGCTGGGCTTATAAAACTATGGCCAATCTGTGATAACCATCTCCAGTGCAGATGTAGGAGAAGACATCAATGTGACACCAAGGCAGAGAGACAAACCTTATCCACAAGCACCACAGAGAGAGAGAGAGAGAGGGGTGGGTTGTGGTGGGGAGAGTGC
Source organism: Grammomys surdaster (assembly GCF_004785775.1). Lineage (NCBI taxonomy): Eukaryota > Metazoa > Chordata > Mammalia > Rodentia > Muridae > Grammomys > Grammomys surdaster. Next base: position 3,220,668 of record NW_021604622.1, read on the forward strand.
TAACTGGGAATGCTGTAGGCTTTTGAAACCTCAGAGCCCACACTTCCTTCAACAAAGCCATATCTCCTAATCTTTTGCAAACAGTTCAACCAATGGGAAGCCAAGCACTCAAATACATGAGCCTGCGGGGGCCATTCTTATACACGCTACTACACTCCTTGATTATAATTATTTTAGTAAATGATTATGTTTGCCATCCAGGCAAACAAGTCAACACATTAAAAGGCTCCTTTTACCCCCAAAGCTTCCCACAACAATCCCAGTGTCAAATCCTGTCAACTCATACCTAAATGTCCACTCATAGCCTAAACCTAAAAGCGTGCTTTTCTTTGTTTGCAACATTACTACTCTTGTCCAAATCATCATAATTTATTTCCTAAAATGTTCCTGCAGTTCTCCCAGATTCGATGTTTTATAAGCTTGTGAGAGTTATCTTCCTAAAGCATGAGTCTAGGGGGGTCACCCTTCATGTCTTTGTACTCCCAGGCCTCAGGAAGCAGGAGCAGGTGGATCTCTATGAGTTCAGGGCCAGTCTTTCCTACATAGCAACTTCCAGGCCAACCAAGGCTATGTAGGGGGACCCTGTCTCAAAACAAACAAATAAATAAACAAACACAGCAGAATCATTAACATCGTGCTTTCTTTCCTCTTAAAACTACTGAACAAACCAGCTATAGTGACTCATGCCCTGTAATTCCAGCACTCACAAGTCTGAGGCAGTAGGATGATAAGTTAGAGGATAAGCTTTGCGTTTTAGCAAGACTCTGTCTCCCAAATTAGGAAAAAAAAAAGCAACAATCAATAACAACAAAAATCCAAAAGTGTTTTTTTTGTTAAATTTAGATTAAAACCTAATATAATCTATTGTGCTAGTTGTGTCTGTTATAGGAAACCATTAGATATAAGTGGAAAACTCCTAAGCTCTTGCAGCTTCTAAATGATGAGATGTCTCAAGGCTGACAAAGACTTCATCTCAGAGCCCAGCCATTACACCTAGGTGGCCCAGCTTCCTAAATATTCCTGAAGCAGAATGGTTGTTTCACGTCATGGGTGTGCTTTCTTCTGACATGATGACTGTTGTGGAAATCCTTGGAGGTAGAGTAGCAGGTAAGGCAGATGGAAACCATAATCTCTTATGACCTACCCTTGAACATCACAAAGTACCATTATCAACAAACTCTGTGGACCAGAGCAGTCACAGGTTCCTCATAAGATTCTGAGTGTATGGTAGTTTGAAGGAGAATGTCCCACATGGACTTTGTCACTGTTTCCTAGTTGGTAGAAGCTTAAGCTTTGGAGAAGCTTAGGGAGTGTGACCTTGCTGGAGGAAGTATGCCATTGGGTGTGAGCTTTGGGAGTTTAAATATTTGTATCATTTCTTTTTTCCTATCTTTACTTCTTTCTTGCAGGTCAAGATGTGAATCGTCACCTTCTCCTTCAGTTTCCATGCCTCTGCTTTGCCATCATGCACTTAAACTCTCTGGAGCTATCAGGCCAAACCAATTCTTTCTTCAATAAGGTACCTTGTTCATGGTATTTTATTCCACTAGAAAAGTAAATGGTATAGAGTCACATTGTTAGAATATGTAGGGCTAGGCCTATTTAGCTCAGGCCTATAGTTCCCTGCTACTTGGAAAGCAGAGGCAGGAATATCTCAAAGGCCAGTCTAGGCTACTGAATGAGTTCAAGATCAGCCTGGGCAACTTAGTGAGACCCTGAAACAGCTGCCTCAAAGAAGAAAGTAAAAAGAAGGCTGGCACTATTGCTCAATGATGGAGTACCTGTCCAGCATTTGTGCAACCTCATATCCAATCCCTAGTAACAAAACGATAACACTGGCAACAGAGAATACTGGGATTGGACACCGTGAGTCTGGCCACCTGTAGAGCAGTCTGCCTTTCCTGTACTGCTTTCTATGGTTCTGTATTATTTACAAAACATATTGTATATGTTTTGTTCCAACAAAATTGTTCATGGATCATTTTCTATAATTAGGTAGAAAATTCCGTATTCTTTGCCATCCCACAAAGATTCCAAGGTAGGCCCCTTTCTAGCAGGTTTGAGAATCAGTGATCTTGGCTGTCTCCTTTTGAAGTTGATGAACCTAAACATAAAAGTAATGATTCTAGTATGACAAAAAAAAAAAGAAAGAAAGAAAGAAATGTTATCGGTAATCAACGACAAAGCAGGTGGAATTTGGAACTATTTCTAACAGAAGGATGGGGGTCATTGGCTGCAGTGGCTTGAGAAATGGGCTGTGAGAAAATTTCATCCTCTGGGGTTTCTCATGAAGAGTTATGGCAGGAAGTGGGAACTGGGTGGAGTTAGGATGAGCAAGGATACCGGAAACGGAAACAGATGAGACTCATTCAAGGCGCCACTGATGGAACAGCTGCCTTCAGAATTACCCCTGTGATGTTGGTCACAAATGCAGGTTCCTGGGTCCCCTCCCTTCTGAGTTGTACCTCTCTGAGGGGCCACGGTTTACCAGGCTCCCAGTGGGTCACTGTGTGTTCTAATATTTGAAGAGTACCTAGCAATAATAAAATCCTTGTTTATAAAAGTCATGTATTAGAAGTATAAAATTGACAGGAGAATCCCAGTTACTTGTATTATAGCCGCTTAGACAAAATCCATCAAATAAACTGGAAGGTATTTTAACAATTAATGACAGATGGGACTGTAAGTTCCTCTTAAGGTAAGAACATAATTTGACAGTGACTGATTATGTCTCCAAAGCTTCAAGGTGTGTGTTTGTTTGTTTGTTTTGTTTTTCGTTCTTAACCCTTGAAATACTATTCAGCAATATCTTAGAGCTCAGTATCACCATATTAAGTATGTGACTTTTACCAAAAAAAAAAAAAAAGCGTTGTGGTTTTACTTGAAAATATCCCTCTACTGAACTTAACAGGGAAGGAAGACATCTTTCTGTGACATTCAGCTAATTTGCAGATATAAGAAAAGAGTCAGAAGCACAAGGTTCCACAGAAGCTGAAAGATGAAAAGTCAGAGCACTGTCTGTATTGGGGCCATTTGACCTCCCCCCAACCCCCACGGTTTCCATTAATATCTTCTTTGCATTGTCACTGAAAGTCTTCATCATCAATGGCTCATTGTTAAAAACCTCCCTTCCTCAGCTTCAGGCATTTTTTTTTTTTTGCCAGACAATTCTATATCCTCTTCCTCCTCCCAACCAACATCCCTTTCTTTTTTTTTCCAGACCACTGAAGATTTAACTTCCTGAGGCTGGGCAACCATTTCAGGATGTGAAGAAGACTCCAGCTATACCAAAGAAACTCTTGGAAACTTAAGAGACAGAGAATATACTGTCACCTGCCTCACAGACCCCCCAAATGTTAGAGAACCCCAGAGCTTGCTGCTGACACCTAACAGACCCCATAGTAACAGCCATCCATCTGCCCATCACTTTCAGAGAGCAGTCGTCTCTCCCTGGGGTGTGCTGACGTTGAGTCTGTATTATTGGGTCAGGCTTTGCTCGCTTATCCCAAGTCTGTTAAACAAAGATGTTCTTTGGCTTTGTTTTTGAATGTGGAAGTGTTACTGTTTACTGGGATGCCTGTGTCGAGCTCTTCCACCCCACCCCTCCTTCAGTGCCCCGCTCGCTTTGGTGGGCTTCACATTGGCAAGCTATTAAACAACTTTAACACAATTGCACTTTGTTTGGCCCAAATCTATGTCTTTGGCTGTCTGAGAGGAGGTATTATATAAGCTAGGCGGGACTGTTTGATTATAGAACCGTTTAGACTTTGGGGAGCAGAATAGTTAAATACGATGTTTCATGAAGTCGAAAGCTCAAAGGCAATTAGAATGCATCATCAATGCACACACTCAGAATTTGGCATGAATAGGGAACTTGGGTCATCCTAAAGTGAGGCTCAGCTCAGATCTCCATCTCAGTTTCATCACATTGGAATTTTAACTTTGAAATGGAATCCAACCAGTAAACATTTCAGTTTATAAAGAGCAAGAATCTGGGAAATTGAAAATTGGCTTGGAAATACTCTTGAACTTGAGTTAAAGCTGTTTCAGGGGGCTTCTTAAAATGCCACCACTTTATTATCTTAGGAAAGGTTCTTCATGGTTCTCTTCACGTAGGTTGCCCCAGGATTAGGTACTTCTTTTTCCCAATGTTCTTTATTCAGCTTGAAACAGAGAAGGAAGCATGTGCCTGTGCTGACTAGTGTCAAGATAGCACTTAAGTCCTGATGCCTGTGCCTCAGTGCAGCACTGTCTAGCAGGAGAGACTATGAGCTCAGTCTTTGCTAGAGGCAGGATGAGGCAGTATAGTGTATTGAAATAAATACTTGTCTAGGAGCTAGGAGGCTGCAGTTCTGAGCTTGGCTTTTACAGAGACAAAAGGATTTTCATCTAGCCTTTTAATTCATCATCTAAATATCTTTTTTTTCATATATAAATAAGTAGGATTCAAGTATCCATTTGAGACAAAAGTCAGATTTTACTACCATTTTATATCCAATATTTCTTTTTCATTTCCAATTCATCTTGTAGAAGAGACCAAATATGTTTTGCTACCTCATGGGTATTATAGGAAATCTTTTTCTAATGAATTGGAACACATTTTCTCATTTTGCTTCCCTTTGCTGTTAAGTTTGTGTTCGCCTTCTGCCTGTGCTTTTTAGCAAGGTGGTTTAAGTACATGTATGATGACTTCTTTCTATCTGGCCTCTTCCCCATGTGCTATGTCTTCCAGCATTCCTCAGAATTAGTATAAGGAATTGAACTGCAGAATTTCAGACACAGGAAAAAAATGAGGTTAGGGAATCACACAAGGAGCAAGAGGTATGGAATGGAGATTCTCACTAGCAATTTTCATATACCTGCTGGCAGAAGTGAAGCTTGCCCTCCACTGAAAAACAATGTAGGCTAAACCCCACACTTGCCTGTGCTTTAAATATAACAAAAATTTCTTTTCTTTTCTTTTACATCCAATGCCTTATGAGTTTAAACAACTAAGGCAGAAACCAGAGTTTGAAGACCTGTATTTTCGGTTGGGTGCACTGAGCATTACAAAAATTTTAAGCTTAGAAACCTGGGTAGCATTTAAGTCTCTACTATGGTTCAGAGTAAATCTGGTAGGTCAGGAAAATGAGTTTCTATCACAAAACCTTACCTTATGCCAGAAGGACACTGACTATCAAAACCTAGCCTTTCAATTCACTCACATAATTACTACAGGGTTGGATATGCCATGAACAGATGTTAAGATAGCATGGCAAACTCTTGAACACAAGCTTACATGTGATATTCTGGGTGCCTTCTACCCTTAGACATGCATCTAGAAAAAGGTAACAGGGCTTCATCCTATGACTGATTCTCATTAGATCTTAAGACCATCAACAATTATGTCAATGAGTTTTGTGTGGGAGGGTATAAGTTAGTACTAGTATGCATGTATGTACAACTGATGTGCACATATGTGTACATATGTGTGTGGAGGATGGAGGTTAATCATTCTAAAGAAGCCATCTACCTGGGTATTTTTTTGAGGCAGGGTCTCTCATTTGTGTGGAGTTTCCTGATTACGCTGACTGACTGACAAGCCGTTCCCAGAAATCCATTCATCTCTGCATTCCCCAGTGCTGGGATCATAAGTGTGTACCATCCTACCCAACTTTTTTACATTAGCTTTAGAGGCCATCTCAGGATCCTTTGCTGGCATGGTGAGCATTTTACTGACTGAGCTGTCTCTCTTAAGTTATAATAGAATTATATGAAACTGTCATATTTACAATAACGTAAATAGTCAATGGTGTGTTCATGGTATATAGTTGTGTTGCTACCTCCTTTTGCTATGTGTTGAGCCCTCATTGTCAACATGAAACATGTGTTAGCTTCTTTGCTTACCATGGACTGAAAGCTTCTATAAGAAGCATTCTATAAGGTCTTAACCACTGATGAATAGGATCAGATGTGAATCCTTTGAACGGTAAGTAGGTCATGAGGATGAAGTCTTCAGGCATGGGGTTTGCATCTTTATGAGAAAAATGAAGTTATCTTCCTTTCTCTGCTCTCCATCCTTTTAGGAAATGAGAAAATGAGCTTCAAGAAACAAGGAAGAGACCTTTACAAAGACCCCAATTTTACTGTTAGTACATTCATAAAACTGTGGTAAATTATTTTTCTACTATTTAAGCCATGAAGTTGATGGCGATTTGTCATAGTAGTCTGAACTCACTAAGATGGTGATAGCAAAAGCAACAGGATGCACACTAGAAGAAGCAGCATCATTTAACCCATAAAGCCCTTTCATCTTCCTAAATTGCTGCTACGTGTTAACTATTTGGATGCCTTAAAATATATCATCCAATATATGATCTTTGGCATCCCAGGAGGACCCTTCCTCATCTAGTTGATCCCAACAGGGCATGAGAATGTGATATTTCTCAAGGCCTATTATCTCATTCCAGTGTAGGAGTCTTGTCTCTATACACTGTGAGTTCAAAGGTATATTCCATCTCTTCCAACTTTCCCTCTCCCTTAACCCCAAGAAATTTAGCCCATATCTTATGAAAGCATGTTGCCCTTTACTGATAAGATGGTCAAATTAAAAGCAAGAAGGTCCCCAGTCAGTACAACTCCCAAGTGTATACACAGGCTACATTATTTATGAAAAAGTAACCCAGGCAGTCCTTCAAATGTGGAGTAGTATTCTGGCTAGTATTCCACAGAGGACTGTGGGCCTCACACACAGTAGGTACTTAATATGTATTTTTATTTGCTGATGGCAGTGGCAGCAGCACCTTGTACCCTCCCATAGTTCCTTCAGTGGTTAGCTACTGTGATTTCTAGTGTGGCTGCTACTTGGTGCTATCTTTGCTGGTCATCCACACTTAAGAGTTACCTGTATCTCTCATCTTTAAAAAAAGCCATTAATCTAGAACAATGCAAAATAATCCCCAACTTATAAAACATGGGCATCCAATATCTAAATGCAGGGAAAGGTTGTCAAAATGACCAAAGGACCATGTCACAATACTCACTACACTATAAACTGAGAGAGACTGGAAATGGGCTCTGTAGATAAATACACGAAAGGAGACTGCCAATTATGCTTACTGTTAAAATAGGCTCCATTCCTGTCTTTTTAAATATGTTGTTGATTTTTGCATGAATTAACAAAATGATGCTATAGCAAACATTTTTCATTTACTTTTTAAACCTTTTGCTGAAGTTTGACTAAGTGTCCTCCAATGGCCTGTGTGTTATACACTTGGTCATTAGCCTGTGGTGTTAGTAGGGGATAGGGCCTCGTGGGAGGAAGCTATGTCATTAAGGAGGTGTCATCAAAGAGTACATCAAGACCCTGACCTGTAAGTGTGACAGTGTGAGCTCTGATATCTCTCTTTTTCTCTCTCCCCCGCCCCTCCCTTTCCCTCTCTGTTCTTTACTGTATACTACCATCATGATGTCCCAAATAAAACATTATCCCTTATTAAATCAATTTAACCAACACAAACTTTAGACTCACACCAATCCTAAGTATGGGAATACCTGACATTTAAAATTATGTCAAAGTGATATGACTTTGTTTTCTCTCTTCTTTCTTCTTTTCCTTTTAGTCTTTCTTCTCATGAGACTATTTGAACAGTAGCCATTTTAGCTTCTATTTTTAAGGCATATCCAGAGCTAAGCCTTTTCCTAAAACCTGTTTCAAAATGTATCTCTCTTAGGCCCAGTCACTTACCTTCTAGGGAAGAGAGCTCTGTATTTATAATGTCTAGTAAGTTATTAGATCCTCTTTCTAAATTCAAGTGCCTGCAGGCATGCCTGTGCATGGGCATTTCAATAAGTGCCTTTGGAACCCGCATCCAAGGTGATGAGCAGGGACAGAATTTTAAAGTAGCCACAGAACAGATATTTTTTTTGGGAGGGGGTTAGAATGTTTCTAACTCTAGCTGAAGTAACAAGGTGATACAAAAAGAGCCTTGCTCCTCTCCTGTCCTCCCCATTGTAACCTAAGTTCCTCAGACATGGCTGACATCAGACACACATCACTTCCTCCTCTCCATATCACAGAGTGATGCTGTCCTGATGCAACATAATGAAGATGCTGCTGCAGAGGAAAGCTCTGAGGTCCTTGTATTCTTAAGGCTCTGGAGCTTTCACCTTAGGGATGATTTATTCATTAAGGTGGGGTAGGTGATGCTTCAGTATCAAGTAGCCCCTACATCCCAGGGGCTTTTTAATGCATATATTTACTGTTCATGCTCCACGAGGATGGATATTTATTCTATTTTCATTTCAGTTGCTCTGAGGAAAAGCAGCTTAGCAAAGAGATGGTTCAGGTTACAGTCCCTCCTGTATGGTGGGAACTCAAGTTGTTAATCACAGCACATCCATGGTCAAGAACAAAGATAAATGAATCTTTACTTGCCTTCTGGTCACCTAGCTTTCTCTACTCTTGCAGAGTCTAAGGTCCAGCCTGTGAAATCACACTGCCAACAATAGGCTGGCTCTTCCTACAACAATTGACAATCAAGACAACCCCCCTGACAGACACACCCACAGGCTGCTTTGATGGAGACAATTCCTCAATGGGCTCTCTTTCCAGCTGGTTCTAGATTATGGCAAATCAACATTTAAAACAAACCATGTCAGTATTTATGCATTGTTCATTCTCTGAGGCTCAGCAGAGGAGTACCCACTTTCTAGAACATTTCTGGTTATAGTTGAGGGAAAATGCATGAAAAACATGTAGGATGTGTGCACAGGTCAAAGTTGAGCAGGATCCACACAGCACATCCTCCAACAGTGCATTGACTAAAGTAGGTCCTATGGCCGTACCTACCTACAACTGTTCCTGCAAGGGAAGAATGTAAACACTTTTGGAAATCTCAACAGATCAAAGCAGAGCATCAAACACTGTGGTTTTAGTATAGTCCCAAGAATGGAGTCTGGCATTGAATAAAAGCAATTATCACTCTCTGCGTTATTATTGTCATCAGCATCATGTGGTGATAACCTGAAATCACACAGCTGTTAGGGAACAGAGAGGAGAACGATACTTACTGCATCTAGAACTGGAATTCTTTTCTCTGTGCTCCTTTCACTGCACCAGAAAGACATGACCAACCCAATTATTGCACCTTCAACTGCATGGCCCCTGAGGAGTTTTGTTTCATTCTCATGCTGGGTTACACTGACGACTACCCTTCAGACAAACTTTCCTGGATTTAGAATAACTTAAGAGATAGGTTGTATCTTTGAGGACAGTTTCAGAGAGATTTCAGTGAGGTTGAAAAACCCACTATGAATGTGAATTGGATTGTGCCATAAACTGGGGCCTTGGGTTGAACAAAAAGGAGAGAAAGAAAAACCATGAGTTGAACACTGGTATTCACACCTCTCTCTCTCTCTCTCTCTCTCTCTCTCTTTCTCTCTCTCTCTCTCTCTCTCTCTCTCCCCTCTCTCCCTCCCTCCCTCCTTCCTGAATACAGATGCACTGGAAGCTCCCTCATACTTTTACCACCACACCTTTCTGCCATGATGGCCCATGTCCTCTCTTAAACTGTAAACCCAAATAAACTCTTTACCTTCTAGTGGCTCCTGTTGGGTATTTTCTCCTTATAACAGCTAAGTAACTAATACCATTATTCTCTGTGATGGTTTGAGCATGCTTGGCCTAGGGAGTGGCATTATTAGGAGGCGTGGACTTGTTGGAGGAAGTGTCTACTAATTCCAACTGTGGGTGTGGGCTTTGAGACCCTCTTCCCAACTGCCTAAGGACAGTCTGTTCCTGGGTTCCTATGGATGAAGATGTAGAACTCCTCCTGCACCATGCCTGCCTGGATGCTGCCATGCTTCCCACTATGATGATAATGGACTGAACCTCAGAACCTGTAAGCCAGCCCCAATTAAATGTTGTCCCTTATAAGAGTTGCCATGGAATCTCTTTACAGCAATGGAAACTCCAACTAAGACACCTTCTAAATCAGCAGACTTTGCTGTGAAGGGCCAGACAACCCAGGGTTCCTGTCACAACTGCTCAACTCTAACCCAAAGGCAGCTACAAACAAAACTGAAGCAATTGAGGCTAGCTATGTCCATTACAACTTCCCTTACAGAAACATACAATGGTGTAGGTTTGACCAGAGAGCTGACACCTATTCAACATGTGCTGGAGAAAGACTGACTAATGGATTGTCTGAGAAGAATTCTGCAAAGAAGAATCTGGTCCTATGTGACTCTGCTTCCTCTGTAAAAGGCGGCTTTATAGGGCTACATTGAGGGCTAATCAGGTTACTGTGGGAGCACAGCTCATAGCAAACCTGCCAACCCCCTCCACCAGGGTTATTGCCTTCCCTCAGGATCAACCACTGTCCCTATTCTCCTAGGACGGATTTTCTGATCCAGTGAGTCAGACAAAGAAAGAAGCGGGTATCAGAGAGTGATAAGTACTGTAAAGGAAAGTAAAGCAGGGTGGAGGTAAAGGGGGAGGGGCTGAAGGAACAAGCAAACCATGCAGATAAAGGCAAAGCAGGACAAAGTCTCGGAGATGTGGCAGGCCTAAGGGTGGGTTGGAAGGACTGGTGGGAGATAAAACAGAGAATCTGAGCATGTGGGAAGGGCAGCTTAGGGGTCATGGAGAAAAGCCTTCATCTACTTCTGTATGAGAAGGAAAAATGTTGAATTTCAGAGTTTGTATTCATGTATTGCGTGTGTGCTTATGCATGTATCACCCACTGTACCTGTGTGGAAGTTGAGGGACAATTTGTGGGTGCCTGTCCTCTCCTTCTACCAGTTCTGGGTATGAAACTCAGAATGTCTGGTTTGGTGGCAAATACAGCTACCCACTGAGCTGTAGAGTATTGTCACCAATTAGAGTCTTTAGGAATGCTCTGAGCTGCCATTGTATTCTCTCTCCCTGTCTCTGTCTCTCTCTCTCTGTCTCTCTGTCTGCCTGTCTCTCTCTCTCTCTCTCTCTCTCTCTCTCTCTCTCTCTCTCTCTCTCTCTC
>NW_021604622.1:3231674-3243672 GCF_004785775.1 Grammomys surdaster
CTCTCTCTCTCTCTCTCTCTCTCTCTCTCTCTCTCTCTCTCTCTCTCACACACACACACACGCTTATTTTTCTTTCTTTATTTTTTTTTTATTTCTTCTCCCTAACCCCCTTCCCCCTGCCCATGGCAGACCCTTGCCTCTGTTGGTGGCACTCAAACCCCAGGTTATTCTCCAGCTCCAAGGCAAGGTTAGCCAGACCAGCTCAGCTTTCCAGCAAGTCTTAACCTAATTCCCCAAACAGAAAAAGGCTTAGTGAGAACAAGACAAGAATTAAAGCAGAGACCATCAAGCATATTTTGTTGTTACTTAATAAACAAGGTGCCGAGGAGTTTTAAGAAAAACACCAGCTGCCCCACATGGCTGTGGATGTTGAGGAGAATACACACAGATGTGGGACCGTCTTGTTCTGTGCTATCTGTAGCCTGAGTTTATGAGTGGCTGTGTGTTTATCTCGGGATTGGGAATATAACCAACTCCTGATTACCAGGGCTAATGGATAGTCATAAATATTCCAAGCAGCCAGAAAAAAAAATCGAAGAATAATTTTTGCAGACGCAATTTTAAGGTAAGTTATTGTCCTGATTAAACAAATATTATGTATGTGGGTGGCAGTGGTGGTATGAGTTCACAAATCATATAGAAGGGTATGAATGAGAGACGGGATGAGGAAAGGGTTTGAGAGAAGAAGAAAGAGAGTGTGGGAAGAGGTGGGGAGAGGAAAAATGTGCAGGATTGACTCCAAGCATGCGTAATGTGGGCCATCAATAGTCAGGGTCCCTGTGTAAAGTACAGATTAATTCAGCTCTTCGTCCCAAATGCTAGAGGGCTGAAATTCTACTCTGCTCAGAAGGAAATCACTCACATTCCCCCTAAAATGTTACTGACAGGGTTGATGTTGCGAATAAGACCAGGAGGCTTACTAAACTTGCTCTAAGAAAGCTTGTCTGGTTAGTAACCCACACCGCCCCCGCCACTCCCTCCCACCCAGGTCACATCTCCTATAGCAGGGAAGCCACTATCCATGCTTTGATTCTATGGACATGGCTGCACTTGAAAATATTATTAACAATTTGCCAGCAGTGGCTCTTTTGTGCTTCTTAAATTCTAATAGGAAACAATCACCTGAGGGTTCGATTCCAATGTAGATTACAGCTCAGTGGGTCAACAGTAGGCCCTGCCATTCTGCATTTCTTACAGGCTCCACTAATTTTTCATTAACAATAAGCTCAGAAGCTTTAGACACATTAAGTATCTATTTTATTACACGGAAGGGCAAACTTTATACTAAAATTTTACTTTTTAAAGAAAGGTCTTATGTAGCCTCAGCTTAGACCAAACTTTCTACGTAGAGGCAGAGATTACAGGTATGCAGCAGTAGACTTACTCCATCTTGCAGTGCTAGGGAGTAAACACGGAGCTTCCTCTTCTTCTTATGCAAGCGCTCTACCAACTGAGCTGCATCTCCCAGGTCCATGCTTCTTGACTAAAGGTGGGCATGAGTATATTTATGGCTTGGAAACCTCTGACATTTATAAGAACAGAGCTCTGGGTAAATTCACCTAATTTGGAAAAATGGCAGGAAAAAAAAATCAATTTGATTATAGGTCCCGGGGCCTAGAACCCAAGTGGATGCTGTTTGTTTGTTTATTTATTTGTTTGTTTGTTTCAGGTCCTCTAGCTTGCACCCCCTGGTCTGAGAGAGTGGAAGACCTGTTTAGCATATTATTTAGGCTAAGTCAGGTTTGGACCCAGCTTGTCAGAGCTTGTTAGCTTTGATCGCCATCTGGTGGCAAAAAGCAATAGAACTGTTTCATTAAAAATACGAGTGTGTGTGTGTGTGTGTGTGTGTGTGTGTGTGTGTGTGTGTGTTTGTGTGTTTGTGTGTCCGTGTGTGCCTTTGCAGAGGCTGAAACAAGACCTTGGGTGTCTTCTATTGTTCATTGCCTTATTGCTTCCAGAGAGGGTCTCACTGACCTGAAGCTTGCCATTTCAGTTAATTTGGCTGAACAGCCGTCTCTCTGGGTCTTCCTATCTCCATCCTACTATGCTGGAGTTGTGTGTGCATGCACAGATGCTCAGCTCTTTACATGGATGCTGGGCATTAGAATTCAGCTTCTCCGATCTTCATGCTTGCAGAGCAATTACTCTGGCCTACTGAGTCTCTCTCTCTCTCTCTCTCTCTCTCTCTCTCTCTCTCTCTCTCTCTCTGTCTCTCTGTCTCTCTCTCTCTCTGCCTCTCTCTCTCTGTCTCTCTCTCTGTGTCTCTCTCTCTCTCTCTCTGAGTGTGTGTGTGTGTGTCTTTGAAGAAACAAAGTATAGCTCTCACCTAGGCTTGATGCTACTGTGTTATTCTAAGTAAGAATCTCTAATGCTAAAGGTATTCCTCTATATAAAGTGTAGGTTGGAATTTAAGATAAACTTGGCTCCCACTTTCTTTCCTAACTGAATATTGCCCAGAAACTCTGACTTAACTCAGTAATCTTGTTTCAGCAAGTAACCTATCCATCATCACTGTTGGTGCTGTTAGTAGCACTGAAGATTGAGAATCCAGGATTTTGCACAAGCCAGGAATCACTCTAACCTGGGCTACATCTTCAGCCCTTAGTTTCTGAGTTAGTTTCAGAGTTAGGATCTTTCTATGTAGACCAGGCTATTCTAGACCTTGCTGTGTAGCCTAGGATCACCTCAACTTCATGTCAACCCTTCCCAAACTGTAGCTGTTTACCAGTAGAGCACCACTCTTCTTTGTCATGAGACTATGGGCAGATTGCTTGATCTTGGAAGACCATGAACTTTAAGTCTGTAAGACAATAATTAGCTGCCTTGGTAGGTTGTGGTGAGACGTTGCTGAGTTAGGTGCCAGGTGTTTTAGTTAGGATTCTTTAGAGAAATAAAACCCATAGAAATCTTGAATCAGCTATGCAAACTGATCAAAATAGTCCAAATTACTGCCTCACACCATAGAAGCTGAGAACCCACTAGTCTCACAGTCGATGAGGTGGGGGTCTCTCAGCAGTCCCAGGCTGGTGCTCAGGCCTGGAGGATTCCCAGAGAGCTGCAGTTCTGATATCAGCAAAGGAATCAATAGCAGCAAATGGTGAATTAGCTCAGCAGCTAGAGGGAATGCCAAGGCAGCAAAGGAGGAATGATCTTCTTTTGAAAGGTACCACCAGTCGTTTGGGGTGGGTTTTCCCACATCTATAAAACACTCAAGATAGTGCCCAACTGATGTTCCCACAGGCCAACCTGATGTAGACAATTCCTCAACTGATATCTCAACAGCGAGAGAGGGAAATGTGGTAGCAATATTCTTAGCTACACTGTGAAAATAAGAAGTATAAGAAGCACCCAGGACATGTTGTTAGTTTCAAGTTAAGGGTAACAAAGATTCAGTCCAGAAGGGAAGTTTGCCCAGTAACAAATCCAAGGTCCGGTTTAGACAAAAAGTTGAGGTTTTATAACTTTTGGCTGTGAATTTTTCAAATGATAACTGTCTTCATTCTACTTACTAACCCCAATACACCAAAGAAAAAAATGACTAGTCAGTTTTCACTAGATCGGATACAGTAACAAGTATCCCCGGACAATCAGGATTGTTTGTTGCTCCTGTTACTTTGCCTTTGGAGGTTTTCTGACTGAATCATCCCATCAGCCAGGGACAATGCAGCAGAAAGCGCTGGATGTTGGTGGATGGGGAGGTTAAAAATTAAGCAGTTTTTACTTTGATTGCTTCTTTGTTGTCTATGAAGTTGACGTAAAGAGACGATGCTAGAAATGTGAGAGACAAACTAGCAGAGGGGCCTCTGCATCAGCTCCTGCCGCCAAGTCCCTGCCGTGTTTGAGTTCCCGTCCTGGCTTCCTCTGGTGACGCGATATGACATGAAACATAGACTGAATGAACCCTTTCCCCTCCTCCCTAGTTGCTCTGGTCATGGTGTTTCACACCATGACACAGCAATAGAAATTCTAACTAAGGTAATCGGACCCCAAGAATTCCTCCTACTCATGCAAAGATTTTTTTTTTTAAGGACTCACGGATTAGAAAAAAAACCAGTTTTCTTTAGTTGAGTTCCAGCTCGGCTCGCATTAACCAAAACTGACCCAAAGTTCTGTGACCAAAATAAATGACTCTGCACTGAGTCCATGGCTGTTAGTCTGTGGCAATCACTTGTTACAGGGTATCCTTTCAATTTTTATAATGATTGTTTCTTTTCATTTAATTTTTTTCTAAAGAGAGAGCACTGTACAATAGGTGGGTAACCGATGGACTCTGTCAGCAGCTCTGTCTCCAAGCTTTGCTCAGGCACATCTCCGTTCCCAACCTAAACCATGCTGGGTTATGAGGATGGATGACTTTGAATGTGGGTACAGTCTAAGTCTGTGAGGGGAAGAGAAGGGAGGCGTTCATTTTTATCTACAGTTACAGCTTATTGTTTTCTGTCACAAAGTAAAGCAAGATGAGATGAAATGAAGCAGAAAACGGAGAGAGCACAAACTGGGAGAAGGAAAGGATAGGGAAGAAGAGAAAGGAGACAGGAAAGCTGGCAGTGAGACAGAGCAGTGGAGGGAACTGGGAAATGAGTCCCTGCCATCAAGGAAAGGATGGAGAGTCTCACTAGGGAATCCAAGAGGTTGTAATGCAGAGACTGGTCTTTCTCCATCTTCGGAACTCATGTCTCCCCCTCCATCCCTACACCCTCACACACTCTTTCTCTCCTTTCCTGCCCCCTCAACCTCTTCTCCTCCTTCCTGTCTCTCTCTAGACCTCTCCACCTGTTTCGGGAAACAAATGTCGGCTATTGCATAATGGCTAACTGTTAAGGATTGTTTTATACGTTATACCACAGATTCTGGGCTTCTGGATTTCACACAGTTCACTCTACTGTAGTTCTTGCCTTTCAGAACATTGTGCTGGAACTTGGTAAATTATAGTGTGGGAGATCTTAGTGGTTTTCTCACTGCTATAGTGTGGCTACCGAGATAAAAGGAAGTGAGAACAAGAAGCATAGAATGGGAGGTAGGGAATGGGGAAAGCTTAGGAGGGAGACAACCCAGCACAGTCACCAGAGACAGGGCCTGACACTGTCTACTTCAGCATCCTCCTAAGCACCCTCATCTCACTCCCAGCCTCCACAACTCAATAACTGGGATGGACTGGCTTCTAAGACTGGGCCTGGGAACTCAGCCCAGGTTTGAAGAGCAGGAGAGACGACTAGTAACATTTTTCTCCCCAGCAAGTGTATACAAGGACTCGGTTTGCCCAGCCGATCAATCAATCAATCAATCCATCAATCAATCCTTTGTCTTTTGCTTTAGTCTTCTTTTTCTGTCAAGAAATATCCCAAACCCTGAGGTAGAGCCATAGGCGCGATACCCACAGCTATCAGTAGAGAGCATGAGAAGAGCAGAGGTCAAAGGTTGCTTTGAAGCCTCCAGGTGCTTTCTCTTTAAGATAGCCCATTGAGGCCACCAGAATAATGCTCTCCAAAGTTCCCCTTCATTCACTTAATTTCCAGTGTGGGGAGTAAAGGATAGATGTTCAAGCCAAGGCTGGGAGTCATGTGCAGGCAAACCTGAGCACACATGGATTTTGTCTATAAGTTAAATGTAACCCAACACTTTGAGAACACTTTATCAGTACATTTTTTCTAGTCATGTTGCATTCAGAACCTTCTAGATAACTATGTGCCCCACTGCGAACATTCTTAGGATAAAGGGACTCCGTGCTTTTGTTTGATAGTGTAAGCCGTTAACCTTTTCTTCTGTCTGATAAATCTCATGTCTCTTGCATGTTTTGAGGTCAGTCCTGGCTGCCAGCCTCCGTTATTGGAATCATTTTGTTGGACTCCTTTTCCTGACCTTCCCTTAGCTCCTGTACTTGATAGGATGCTGACCACTGAATAGTGACTATTGACTATTGGTTATTACTGTTCATTCATGTGGCTAAAAACCCAAATCTAATAACGATAGCAATAATAGTAATAACTATCTTTGATTAAGGGCTTTCTATGTGAAGTACTTTGGCCACGTTTAGGGAGGCAGGTTAGGTGGTCACTAAGACAAACCAAGTTTCCAGAGCAAAGACCAATCAAAGGGTATGTGTGGCTAAGACCAAGTAAACAGACTCTGTATGTTAAACCTTTTATGAACACGTGATTTTTAGAACTAAACAGGAAAAAAAAATGACTGCCTATTAGTGTAATTTAGCAAATCAACAGCAATGTGGTTCAGAGACCTTTCCAGGAGCCTTCAGATAACACCACATATAGATAGCCATGGAACAATTAATTTTTAGCCAAAAAAAGATGGGCTAGCATATTTGTTTTATATATATATATATATATATATATATATATGCTATCAAACAATAGCATAGACTGCCTTTATCCCAAGAACTTTCAGAGTAGGGCACAGACTCTCTGGAAGGAAAGTACTGAATATATATAAAATATATGTGTGTGTGTACATATATATACAAATATATATGTATATGTGTGTGTACATATACATCTATACACACATACTCACATACAGACGTCTGTGTACGTGTGCGTGTTTAGGGCTAAATACTGACTAGTCAAAGAATGAATCTCCCTTTAAATCAGAGCACGGTTCATATGCTATCATTAGTCTCTCAGCTTGTGTGTGTGTGTGTGTGGGGGGGTGTCTACTTCCATAAAAGCAATTCCTGCCATAGCAGTGAGAAGCCAAATAGCAATCAGATGGAGAAAAGTAATAACCCTAGCCCAGTCTGGGTTGCATTCAATTTATGTCTGTGCCATTTCAGTTTTAAGCCACTAAACCTTGGTCAGAATCTCAGGAGAACAAGACAGTACAATTCCAAAAAGCAATCAAAAAGTGACTGCCAAGTTATTGGGCGGTTCCATGGTGCGTTTCTAAGCCAGTGCTAATCTAATAAATGTACATGCAATGAACTGTGAAATTGAGAACATGACTGTCCACATCCTCCAAGCCAAAGGGAGAGAACGGGTCTTTCTCCCTTGATTTTGTATGAAAAGGGAATCTCAGATAATCTGCTATTTCATACCTTTACAAAGGACGTGAAAAGTCTGCGTGGCTCACACTGCCTGTCTGGGCTGAGAAAGGCTGAGAGTGCCATGATGCTTGGCTGGCCGGAACCTCAGCTCAGGCATATGATAAGGAAGAATACAGGGTTTTGGCGCTTGAGGGTCAAGGCTGGGAGCCTGAACTTCTGCCTTTCAGTGCTCTGTGAAGCTTTCTGTATTGTGAATGTGAGTTGAAAACGGGGTGATGTGTGTGAACACACTTCAATAAGTTGAGAAGCATCATTTAACACGGTAGGAAATAGAGTATCTAAATGCTTTTGTATTGGTTTAACAAATATTCATTCACAAAGATTTTTTTTAAAAAAAAAAAAACAAGTTTAATCATTTCTATCTTGCAGCAAAACGAAAGCAGTAGAACTATTGGAAACTTAAAACACTGTAAGCCCATAGGTCACCATTTGAATCATTCATTCAAATCAACCATTTGCTTAGAGTCTTGTGCTGCTATGTTGTTATGGGGTTAAGATTCAGTGATTGTTATCGATGTACTTACAATCTAATGGGAAGTTGGATGGGATAAAGTAAGTGACTTTATGGAAAATTAGTTTAAATTTGTTACATAATTGCAAACAGTAGAGCAATTATATCTGGGTGGAAGGTAAGACTTCACTTGGGAGAAGGTATTCAGAGCCAGCTTTGAAAAGTAGGCCATACATTGTTCAGGAAATCAAGAAAATAGATACCAAGTTAAATATTTCTAGCAGAGACAGTTTAATTCAGGAAAGTAGTTACAGCAAAATGAAATAAATCGAGAAAGGAAATACAAGAAGTCAAATAAATCAGTTTGCCAGTTGAAGGAAGGTCTTCTCCACTGGTAGAGAAATAAAGAGAAGAAAGTGGTTTTGTGCATAGGCTGGAGCTCATTCTAGCTTTACTGGGATGCTATCAAATTATTTGAAACTGCCAAAGAGCTATTTGAAATTATCCTGGAAGCATGGAGGAATGGCTCTGTAGAACTGGTTCATTCTGATGGGAAGTTCTATATGACATTATTACTCATTTACTTAGGGGTTGAGAGCTAGTGTTGTGACTACTGAGGGGACATTGAAACCTGGTGTTGGGACAAGGATAGATTTTCCATGCTGCATCTGCTGAAAGACATCAAAGCATGTCTCTTACCGTCTACCAGGGAGATGTCCTCAGTACCCAGGAGCAAGCGAGCATCCTTCATCTGAGCATCATCTAGTCTGTCTTCTTCCAGCAAGTGGTCAGTACTCCCAACAGCAGGAGTCAACCCGAAGTCAGCTGGCAAGGGAGTCTGCTTGGAGTTACACCTCCTTTATACTTAGCGGAACGGAAATGAGCACCAATAGCCTGCAAATACACTGAAGGAAGGTAAGAAGCCAGGGAAAGGTGATGTTTTTTCAAGTTAGACCATGATAGGCTTGGGTATTTGAAAGCTTAGTCCCCAGCTGGTAGAACTGTTTGAGAAAGATTGAAGGCATGGCCTTGTTAAAGAAAGTGTGTCACTGGGGATTCTAAACTGTGTGCCATTGTCAGTTAGCACTCTGTCTGTTTCTCTGTCTCTTTGTCCCTGTACCCCCTCGTCTCTGTCTCTGTCTTTCTCTGTCTATCTCTCTATCTCTGTCTCTCTGTCTGTCTCTTTCTGTCTCTGTCTTTCTCTATTTCTGTCTATCTCTCTATCTCTGTCTGTCTCTGTCTCTGTCTCTCTGTCTCTGTCTCTGTCTGTCTCTCTCTCTCTCTCTCTCTCCCAATCTGTCTCCTATCATCTGATAAAGATGTTCATCTCTCAGCTATTGCTCCAGCATCATGGATACCCGCCTGCTGCCATGCTTCCTTCCATGATAGTCATGGACTCACCCTCTGAAACC
Organism: Grammomys surdaster; assembly: GCF_004785775.1. NCBI lineage: Eukaryota > Metazoa > Chordata > Mammalia > Rodentia > Muridae > Grammomys > Grammomys surdaster. Next base: position 3,240,595 of record NW_021604622.1, read on the forward strand.
ATAAGCTCCAATAAACTCCATTTTTCTCTAAGTTACCTTGGTCATGATGTTTCTTCATAGCAACAGAAAAGTCACTAAGACACATGGTCAGATGTGCGCAAAGAGGGAGAAAATACAAAGTTCCGTGTGAAGTATAAGACAGACTTCTTACTGAAAGTATGCTAAGCTTTTGAAGAATTGTAGGAAAAAAGGAAAGGGTGGAAATGTAAGCTAAGAAATGGGAATAGAAATGACAGACATTCAAACACAGAGACGGAGCTTCCACTGCAGGAACAGGCTGGTCAGCATGCTACGTGAACACCACAGTCTACCACTTGCTACCCCTGGACCCCAGCCAAGTTACTTTGAAAGCTATCAGCCTGTCCCTGTCTTTGTGGTTTAAAAATCTGTGAAATTCTCATGAGCTAGTCCCAGGACAGGTGTGTGCTCTCTTTTCTGAGAAGTGGGGAACACTTGGGCTTCTATAATGAGAATCAAATCTCTGACTCCCAGTGGAAAGTTTCATTGAAAAGATGGCATCTTCCTGCTGGGTTTTCCCCTTCCAATGTCAAAAATACTCATTATACTTTAGCCATGGACATAGCATCTCTAACAGTGTTTTTATTTCATTATTCTCTATTTGTAGGATGTGCCTGCAGCCATTGATTGGACAAAACACTTTATGGAGTTAGCCACTTGGATCTTGCTGAACAGTTTAACTTTGTTGCAGCTCACTAAACAGCTGACAGGGCAACAGGCTTCAGATTCCAATGGGGTGCTGTTCTGAATTATAGAGCAATTACTCACCTTGAGAACCTCTTCCCGCCAAAATTTATGATCTAGAAACAGTTGTGTTTATACCTTAATGTCAACAGATGAAAATAGAGAATGACTTTAATTCATATAGTCCCAGCATTCAGGAGTCAGAGGTAGAAAGATTGGGAACTCAAGACTAACCCATGCTACATAGCAATATTCTGTTTTAATCAAAGAAACATAACAAACAAACACAAAATCATTGTATTGGCAGACATAGACACAGAGAATAGAGGGATATGTTAAAATTAAAACATCACAATAAATTCATATCTCAATGATATCCACATATTAGACAATCTATACTAATAGTCCAGATATACAAAAACTTGTTTTGGAAAGAACAAAGATACTCCTTGGGAAATAAAGTCTATAGATGTCATGTTCCTGTTATGTGAACGAAGAAGAGTGGTTCAGAACTTAGCCTTGCCCTCCACCTTCCCACGGTACACGTTTCTGACTTCCCACTATTGTGTCAGTCTTCTTGTCCTTCACAATTCCTGCGTAATATCTAAGTGAAGAAATGCTCCCCCTAAAGGGATGTTTTCCTCACTGCTTCTATGCTGAGTATGTTCCACGTCTATGTACAAGGTCTCTGAGTAATGTCATTTTGAAGGATGGAGGGGAGGAGGTGTCTTGAATTTTTGAAACAGAATCTTGCTGGGTAACTCTGACTGCTCTGCTACTCCCTCTGCCGCCTAAGCCAGCCTTGCCAATCCACATTGCACTACCACATTTGACTCAGTTTCTTTCTCTGCCGATAAAACACCCTGACCAAAACAACTCAAGGAAAAAAAAAAGGCTTATATTGGTTCACAGTTCCAGTGTACAGCCCATCATAGAGAATGAGTCATGGCTACTGGAGTATGAGACAGCTGGTGACATTGCAACCATAATCAAGAGGCAGAGAAAAAGGAATGCATGTCAGTTCCCGTTTTCCATTCAGGGAATGGTGCTACCCACGGGAGGCAGCACATCATCTTCCCACAACACATCAGCTTCCAGAATCAATTAATGTCATCAAGATACCCTCTCCCACATGGTCCAGAAGCCAGTTTCTCAAGTAGTTATTGAGTCTGACAAATTGACAGTTGCTATCAGAATGTTTATGTCAAGCTTACTCAAGCTATTTAGTTCTGTCAAAACTTCACCTTGACTCCAGTCATAATAGAATAAGATTAAAGGATTAAAAATTCCTTTCCATCTCCACAAATCATCTTTGATAATCTCAGGAGTTTACATAAATATGGGAAGAGTACTTCCCTGAGGAGAATCAACAGTAGGAGAATCACATTGCATTAGAAGCTCCTAGAAAAAGAAACTATTGAACTCAACAGTAATTAAAGGACATCTACCTGAAGACCCTGGACCAGCAGCAGAAGCAGACAGTCTGGTGGGAGAGAGATAGTCTGTGAAGAGGAGAAGACAGAGATGTGAAATTAAGCTTCCACTTTTATGGCTACCAGATGGGACAAGTTATTGTGAGGTACATGCAGTTTAAGCAAGAGTATTACAGTCTTCTGGGCAGGGAAACTGAAACCTGGAAAACTGAAGCCTCAGGAGGGATCAGATGAAGGAAACAAGGAACAAAATCCCCTGCATCATCTATGTCCACTGCATAGCACAAACTATACATTTGATAGCTGGATTGGTCACCATCACCAGTCCACCATTCTTTTGTCTATTTGAGTGAGTGTGAAGATGAAAATGTTCAGGTGCATACTCAGCTTGCAATGGAAGGTGGCTATTATTGATTCTCCTCAGAGAAGTTATTTATTAAAACCCCTGAGATGATCAAGGATGATCTATAGAGATGGAAAATAATTTTTACGGACATGCTGTCCCCTTCAAACCTTCTCTTCACTTCTGTATCTGGGCCTGGGGTGGGGCAATAGCCCAGTATGCTTAATAATCATTGGCTATGAGAATATTCTCATAAAGAGACTGTGCTGTAGCTGAACACTACACAGACCACTGTACAGACTGGAGCATAATGCCTCTTGCTTTCCGGTAAGTTGATCAAAAAGAGCATCAGTCAGCGCTGGCTGAGTAGTGCTGCCATAAGAAGCAACAGAGGCTTCTTTTCAACTCACCCTACATGGGACTGTCACAACTCTGCTTTGTGGTATCTTCACTACAGGACACAGACAGACAAGCTTCCTCTGCCCAGACATTGTTGGTCACACACACAAAAAAAGTACAACATGGAAACAGTCCACTCACTCAAAAGCCCCTGCTTGAGAGTGACACATACCTCTGTTCACACTTACTATGTTTTTTTGC
>NW_021604622.1:3244072-3283924 GCF_004785775.1 Grammomys surdaster
GAAACAAATGCAAATTCCGGGAAGATAAATCACTAGCCTTTCCAGTTCTGTGTGATCAACCTGGACAGATGTGAGTTGATACCTTCTGAGGTGGCACGCATAGCCTCCATGACTGCTATGCATATTATAATGATAAATCTTCATTGTAAACGTGATAGGATTGAGGCACCCTAGGATATTAGTAAAGCAAATCTGTGGGTGTGTCTGAGGGAGTACACAGAAAGGCTTGCCTAAGGATGGAAGACTCAGAGTGAATATAGGCATCAGTATGCCTAAACTAGAGGCCCAGATGGAATAAGAGGAAAATGAAGAAAATGTACCAGCACTGACATCCTCTCCCTCTTTCTCTGCTTCTTGGATGTCTTGAGTGAGCCACTCTGCTTTGCCACACCCTCCCTGCCAAGATACACTGAGACCTCCTAAACTGTGGACCTAAATAAATCTCCCCTCCTCCACTTCAAGTTGTTTGTCTCTGATTTAGTTTAGCAATGATTAAAAACTGAGGACAGGAAAGGGGGAAGTGATATAATTATATTATCTCAAAAAATAAACGGGTTTTAAAAGGTGACTAGTGGGCTGGCTTAGAGTCACTATCAAAATAGTGTCTTTCCCTGATGTCAGTTATCTTGAAGACCCTGTTAAATAATCTTCAGTTATCTTTGGAAGCCTTAGAGTATAAGACACCCGTGTTCTTAAGGAGTGCATACACAGTTCTGTCCCAACTTTTAGTACAGCCCATGGTTCTACTGTTTCCCTCTGCCTCAGTAATGTGGCTTAGATACACGGTCACGGATTATAAATTACAATTAAATTACTAACTTATCTGTGTTAGCTAGTTTTATGCCAACTTGACATAAGCTAAAGTCATCTTAGAGAAGAAACAGTTAAAAAAAAGTGTCTCCATGAGAAGGGACCCTTGACAGGTTTGCAGGACATTTTCTACATTAGTGACTGTTGTGGGCAGGTCCACCCATTGTGAATGGTGCTCTCCCTGGGCACCTAGTTCCATAAGAAAGCAAGCTGAACAAGCCAGGATAAGCAAGCCAGTAAGTAGCGCTCCTCCATGGCCTCTGCATCAGCTCCTGCTCCAGGTTCCTGCCCTGTTTGAGTGCCTGTCCTGACTTCCTTAGATGATGAACAGTGATGTGGAAGTGTAAGCCAAACAAGCCATCCCCTCCCCAGTTTGCTTTTTGGTCATGGTGTTTCACTGCAGCAATGGAATCCCTAGACACCTTGAAAGTTAATTTTAGTTATACACATCAAATGGGACCCCAGTGACTCACTCATCCATCCATAGAACTCCAGGGTCAGTGGGCTTCTGTCAAAGATCCTTACTAATCCCCATCACCAAGTCAACATCCCCCGGCCCCATATCTGTTGAGGAAATGTGTCACCTTTGTCTCCTACTATGGTCTTGAATCCACAAGTTGGAATCTTGCAACTCCCTGAGCTTCCTGAACCTTATTTCCTCAGCTTCTTGGGTTTTAGAATCAGTCCACCTCATTGTAGGAGGGAATGTTTCAAGACAGAGGAAATAGCCACCAAACAGGCAGAAAAAAAGAATATTCATCTCACGGATCTGGACATCGATAGCCATTGACAGCCGTGAATGGAGAAATGGCATGTGACGTGTGTGTTTGTAAAACACATCAGAGAGAAGAGTGAAATAGATCACCAGCAGGAGACATTTTAGCTTTTTGTTGTTTTGTAGCTCCATGGAAGCAAAGCCTTTTGGATTTGTTTAAGATGAATAGTGGCTAGTCTGAAGTCTGACAAATGGTTAGCGTATGATCCATACTTGTGATTGACAACAAGAAACAAGGGAGAATTGGGAGGCTACCTACCATACTAGCCCTGGTGAAAGACAAAGAAACCTAAACGTGGAGAAAGAAAATCACTGACTGTGAACCAGGCATTTAATATATATTATCTCCTTGGTATGTATATATTAATGTATATATTAATATATATTATCTCAATGAGGTCAGGACCAACTTTATAAGGAACACCTATTAATTATTTTTACGACACAGATAAGACTTGAAGACATAGGTAAAATGCCCACATTCATTCATGTACTGCATAATGGAGCTGGGATTTGAACTCGTGCCTTATTGGTACTGGTCCACGGTACTGTGCTTTCAAGGGTGAAGATGAGTAGAGGAAGGAAGAGGATGGATCTGAGACAGGCTGGTGTTTGACTAGATCTGAGATACCGTTGAAGATTCAGAAGTTTTGAGCTGGAATCACACCAGTGGTCACATGCTGTCTGGGGTTCTGAGGGATAACCAGATATGATTAGTTACATCAGGTCATACAGAATACAATCTGAATCCCAGAGCAGGGGCAGAGGTGGATTAGGGAGAGCCCCATATTCAGACAACAAATTGGGTAGCAAATGGGCAGGTTTGTTGAGAGTCGGTCACATGGTGTTGAGGGTCGGCAGCTTCTGCTGCTTTTAAATAGCTGTCGATACTTTTTCAGTGTTGCTTCTTTTGTTACTCTTACTTCAGATAAGCCCTTCCAGAGAAACTTACAAGGAACCAGATATATTTTCAGTGCCTCTCTATTCACTCTTTTAGGTGACCCAGACTAAACTTCATTCATGAGAACACTAAATTATCTGCCGAAAGGAGTTTCACTCCGCCAAGTTTTAAATACGTGCTATAAGAACATGAACTGGGCATGCGCAGTAGGGTGCCGCCTCTATGTGATGATGGGCCCTTTCTATATGAATTATATAGCTATGTAATGCAGACTATCAATAGCATTTAACATATATCTCACCAGTTTAAAGAAACAACTCTTTCCTTTACAGAAACACTAACTTTGTGAATCAGCCCCGGGACTTTCTTTCCCTGTACAAGCAATGAACTCTCTGCTCTTTTATCTTTTGCTTGAGTTTCTTGGCTTGAGCCTCACCAGGGGCTGAGCCTACAGCATTCAGTCACACGCTGGAACAGGGAGCATAGGACAGAACGTCACTCTACTGCTGGATGTGAGCATAGCCGGATTAATTTAGAAAGCATTTCACTCTCAGTTATAAATGACCCCAAATGTGCTTCTGCATCTGTTTGAGATGATACTTCTTGTGTCCCTAGCATCGCATAGCGATTTCCGTGACAATAAACACGTAGACGTGTCAGACAGCTGGACACAGAGCGATAGATCATTGGGCGGCCCTGGAAGTGGGTCTGCATTTCTAAGTCCTCGCATCAACAGTTCTTACAATTTCCACATTTGTATAAGTAGAACGTGCTGGCAGGGTGTGAAACATTACGCACACGCTCTGATAGTAAATGATGTGCTGGCGGTGTGATTTATGTCCTGTAGGCACACAGCTTCCTCTACTTCAGAAGAGGGCTCTAGATAAGTTAGGATCTACAAAGGCTAGTGAAGTTGAAAGGGAGTTGAAAGGCCACCAAACTCCGGGACCCAAATCTCCTCAGGTCAGCGACTTACTACATGAGGCTCTGGCTGGGGAACCCCGTGGAAACAACTTCCAGAGTTCCATCTGGAGCTACGTTCCCTTCTCTCTTCCTGCCCCTCTCCACAGGAAGAGGTAGTGGGCAATATCCAACATGTCTGAGAAGAAGATCCCCTTCTCCAGTGCTAACTACTCTATGCCCAAGGACCCCAGGCTCCTGAAGTGCCATTTCTTAGGCCAAGCTGTATGATAACTAAGTCAGAGACTGCTACCTCCATCTTTCTACATCAAGGAAAAAGAAGAAAAATGGCACAGCATTTATAGATAATTTAAAACGGCTGAATTTTAAGTATCCTTTTTTGCACACAGTATCCAACAGGAGAAGAACATACCCAGATTATTTTAGAAAGCATTTTATACTAATTTAGCTATAAGTGACCAAAAATGTGCTTTGGCATCTGTTTGGGATGACATTTCTTGGGCATGTAGCACTGTGTGGTAATTTCCGTGACAGTAAGACACATAGACTTGCTATTTGATAGTTGCATAACTGTGGTTTTTCTTCTGCTTGCTCTTGGTGGTGAAGAGATGCCTATCTGCTTTTTGTTTTCTGTCTCACCCACAGGCTGTGAGATGCAAGCAACCAAATGTAAACTGCACCAATCCAGGGTGGCAGGAAATAGTTCATATGCCATCCCATGTAAGATCTGGTCAGTTTCTTTGAATTGTCTTTGCCTAGAGGTTCAATCGACCCTGAGTGGCAATACTCACTAATGACCAGCAGAGGGCAGCCACGGCCTCCTAATACACTGGGAATGCTCTTCCTGTCATCCATGAAATAGAGGATCAGAGAACACACTCAGTCTTGCTCGCATCTGTAACAGTTTCTCCCAACCACTGGGTAAGTCACTGCACAGTGGCAACAGCTCAGTTTGTGCTCTGCTGTCTATGTTCTAGCTGTGGCCTGGCTGCACTTAGTTAACCTCAAATGGAGAAATTAATAACATCCACTTTACACGTAGGCTTATCGTGAACGTGTAACAAATTAGTATACATTGTACATTCAGAACAGAGCCCAGCATACCGTGATGTATTATATGTGTTCTTATTGCTAGAGTATTACATCAGTCTTCTTTGTTTATGTTTCAGAATCCCAGATAAAGTATTCAAGAAGGAAGTGTCATGACTCAAGAAGGAAGACATTAAGGCCTGGATGGGACTCAGGCCAGGCCAGAAACCACTCAGCTGGGGATGGATGTGGTCAGGAGGAGGAGGAAGGAGGACAGGGAAATGTCTGTGAGGAGGGAGGAAGAAGCAGAATCTGCCTTAAGTTAGTTCATTTCTTCCCTGAAGTAGTGAGAGAGAGCTGAGGTTGGACCACTGAAGGGGTCAGCAGATGCCTTATACAAAAAGACCCCCGGGTGAGCAGAGAGCTAGTCTTCTCAATTGTGTTCAAGCATGTTACAGACAGCTGCAGTTTGGGGGAGGGAGCATCCTGGGCTTCTCTCCTCTGAGTGAAAGAGAAAGGACATGAAATCTTGGTTACCTAGCATAGAGTCAGCATGGCATTGGTTGAGGCAGCAGTTACTCTTCTGGCTCCTGAGCAAAGCCAGGAATGAGTAGTAGGGAGTAGTATCCAGCAGGTGAGGTAGGGTGGGGTCCACGGCAGGAGGGAAAGCATCTTTCTTTTAGAGATGCTTCAGAGACCTCTGGCTAGGGGTCTGAGGTAAGCACCAGTAAGTTGTGTATGTTCAGGAACCACTTCTTATCTAACCTTCCATGGTAGCGTGGCACATCCTTGCATACCTGACTTCCAAATAACTGTCTGGCTGGGGAGATACAATTGAATGCACACTTCATGTTGTTTTTCTCCTATGACCCGGTAGCCAACGGCTACCCACATTCCTGTGCTCCTATGTGGTTACAAATAGCTCAGTGATGCCCACGCTCCCCTGCCCAGTCTGGCCTGAAGTAAACAAGTAGCAAAGAGAAGAAACACTGCACTAACACAGTAAGTATCAGGGCTGTGTTGTTACAGCAGCATAATTTAGCTTGCACTGTCTCACTCCTGTGCAGTCCTTTGTCTCACACTGTGCAGCACTCAGTGTCCCCTGTCACTTCTCTCAAGCCCTCGCTTGATACTGTAGCAGGTACTACGGCATCTCAGGTTCCAGATGGTGAAACTGGGCTTAACTGTTCAAGGTCTCAAATCAAAATGACAAGGCAGGGACTCGACCTCAGACCCCAGGAGTACATTGTTCTTCCTACTTCCCCTCCCTAGCCTGGCACAAAATCCAACACCCGTCCACACTAAAACAATAGCCATAGAGCTGACATGACCAGCGGTGGTCATGAGTGGGACCAGGTTTGTCCTTGAAATGATGGACATGTGTGTAGAGACAGCCAAGGTCACTGAAAGGATGCTGCACTTGGTGTCTCCGGGCCCACCATTGCTTGGGAGGCTCTCTACAATCCAGAAATAAACACTGGCTCGTCATGCTTTATTCAGTGACATGTAACTGAGGCCCCCATGGCCCCAGTTCACTTCTCCATCATGCCCTGTCTGCCACGCTCCAACTGCAAGCATCCTGACCTTGAGTCCTCTCCATCTTTGCACCTACACTCTCCTCCTGCTAAATTTTCCTGGCCCCAAGGCTCAATCACTCAGCGCTGTGTTTTCGTCTTGGGAATTCAGTGTAAGAGCCCAGGTAGGCCCTGGCAAGGCTGGAGTCTGCTTATTGATTGTGTATGTCATGCCTGGTACTTTGCCCTGGATTTCTACAGGCTGTATGAGACAGGGGGACTTCAGAGGGACTCACAGGCTGGAGGACAGGGATCTCAGTGCTGACAACTTTGTTACACTTCCCATGATACCCTGCAACTGGCAGACAGTTTCACCAGCCAAGGATGGCTTTCTGCATCTACCCATCCTCCACTGCCCACTTTGAAGGGATCAAAGAGCCCCGTGTGTTTTTCTAATCTCCCTAATCCTCGTCACTATTCCAGCGAGGACACAGGTATCATCACTGCCATTTTTCAGATGAAACGAAGGCCCAGACACTTTTAGTGACAGACCCAAGGTCACCCCCACCGGCTGGTGTCGGCGATGGGAATGGAACCGAGGCGGCTGCCTTCCCAAGCCGTCGGCCTCCATTAGACCCCGCTGTCCTGCTGGACTCCCCCTGCAGTATTAATTGAATATCAGGTTCTTCTTCACTTCCTGCCCGAAACAGAGCAACAGCTGCCGCTTGCCCTCCTGAGCCGGCTGGCTGTACTTCAGTGGTGGGTGAAGCTATGCTGGGATAGAAAGTGAATGAAGCCTTTCAGGATAAAGGGGCCATCAACACGGAAGGTATAAAAGAGATGGCCTGACTTTACTGCTTTTCCCGACTTGCAAATGACATCATGACGGGACCAGGCTAAGAGGGAAAACGGCTTAGGAGGGTGAGTATGAGATGAGAGGGAACGTGGAGGAAAAGAAAGGAAGGAAGAAAGAGAAAAAAGAAAGAGAGAGAGAAAGAGAGAAGGAAAGAAGGAAAGAAAAAAGTCAAGATGCACTTGCCATTGGCTAAAGCCTTCTTGGTTAAGAAACAGGGCAGTGGGGGGCAGTATTAGTGGTATGGGCCCTGAGGTATGACATTGGTGGCCTAAGTTGAAATTCTTTCCTGAAGAATGAGGCTATAGAGTTCTAGAAGCACTTGTAGACCAGAGGACAAAGATTCTCTTCCTCCTCCTCAGTCAATTGGTTAGCTCCTATGACTGGGTCAGAAATTCTGGGGTACACAGAATTACTTGGGGTACAAGGTGAAAGCAATGGTTCCCAACCCTTATCCTGAGAGGCTGGGGCCCTGGACAGTTAATGATTGCCGTGTAGGGTCCACCTAGGGGAGGTGGTCAGTGGCCATCCAGAGTCAAGAATCTCTGCATCTGTGTCCAAGCACACTACAGAAAGGTCCTTTCTTATGAAGAATCCATGGTATGACCCCAGGAGTAGCAGCCTGCTTGTATAGCATCTGGAGGTCCTGCCTCTTCTGCTGATTTTGTGGAGCATACCCTGAGGCCTGTCTGCAGTCTGCAGGCTGAGTGGGGCTCCTCCTGAGGTTTCAGTGCCCAGAGGAGGTGGCAGGAGAAGGGACTTTTGCGTCCTTGGAAATCTGAGCGGTTTAGTCTAGGCCAGGAGGAAATTGAAAAACTTCCCAACCAAAACGTTGACTTCCCGAAGAGATAAAAAGAAACCCAGGGCCATAAATCTGGGCCAGCACCCAGGACCTAGAGGTCAGGCCAGAGGCCAGAGGGGAGTCAGCACATCCAAGGAAATGCAAGACACAGGTCCCTGCCCATTAGCTTCCCTCACCCTCAGGCCCTGGGAGCCAACATTCACACAGTGGATTTTCAGTGCCTGGGGCTAGGGTGTTTTATGTCACCCCCACACAGGGAGCTGGAGGAGCATTCAGACCAGGATTCTGGGCCAGCTGCCTACCTCTCTGGTCCTGCAAAGTGCCATTCTCCCTGGAAACCATCTTAGAGAAGTTCAGCTCAAAAGATGACTAATTAGCAGAGAAGATGGTACAAAGAACCGGTGGCTTGAGAAGACGAGACGGACACAGGATGCCTGGTGGGACCTGCAGTTGTCCACCTGTGCTCCATATTGTGTAAGCAGTTTTGGGGGGGTGACAGCTATAATCATCCCCCAGGAACCCACCAAATACTCAGGAAGTCATGAATTATGACTCCCCAGCTACCCTGAAATACGGCTTAGGACCCCTCCTGCTATCATTGGGGGCGGTTCTCATTTTGGAGTGGTGGGTAACCTTCCCTAGGCTCCTTCACAGCATTCACCTAAATCGAGAAAATTACATAGAAAGTACCCTGGACCTGGTACCTGTAACTGCAGCTACTCGGGATACCGAGGCAGGAGGATTATAGGTTCAAGCTACAGAGAGTTCTCAACTGGCCTGGTAACTTAGTGAAACCCTGTCTCAAAACACAAAGCACCTGGGGATATTACTCAGAGGTGGAGCACTTGCCTGGCGTATGAAAGGCTCTGGGGTCAGTCCCCAGCACACGCGTGCGCGAAGACCGTGCTTTATTCTTCCTTCACTAACCCCTATGCATCCAAACAGTCACTATTATATTTTCCTGCACTTTAATCACTCGTTACTGTTCTCAACAAGACAAATAGCTGTCCCGTGAAGAGGGGAGAGGCTGGAAACGTTTTAAATAACCTGAGCTCGAAGTTTGCTCTCAGTCCCATAGTGTAACCTTAGACAAGTCCTTTAACCTTTCCAGACTTTCAAGTCCCCATCCTCCCACCCCACCCCCACCTCTCCAACATATAGCTGTTATTTTATCCAGTAAGCAAGTCGGGAATTTGATTGCTTTTGAAGAACCTGGAGTTGGGTAGGGTGGGGGTTAGAAGGGAGGGTTGGAGGGATTGGGGGGTAGGGGTGGTGAGGGGTGGTCCGAAAGGCAGCAGAGCCTGTAGCACACTGTTAATGTGTAAACCCTCACAACACAATTACAGACCCAGTTCAAAAGCCTGGGGACGTTTGAGGGCTGCAAATATTGGTAAACAGAGGAGGGACATCCTCGGTCAACAAAGACTCCATTATCTTTGGGATCAGCCATCTTTAAGAGCCCTCGTGCATTCTGGACTCATCACCTGCTTTGGGTCAGCCCATCCATATTAATCCCATGACCTTGGGGAAGGCATCGGCCCTGGCCCCTTAGTTCTCGCTTTCATTACGTTCTTGTTTAAGATATGGGAAAACAAAAACAAACAAAGACCCTTCATAACATTAATGTCCGCTCAACACTTATAAGTGTATGACGTTGTTAATGCTGCATTTAGGTACATTGTACAACAGAGTGTTAAAATGGTTTCATCTTCCACGACCAATCCGCGGCCTGATAAATGGCAAATATTCACTTGCCCTTCCACTTAGCCCTGGGCAGCCCCCAACCACCTTCCTGTTTCTATGAATTTATCTACATTACACACTTCTTCTCAGCTAAATAAGGCAATACTTGTCATTTTGTGTTGGCTTCTTTTACTTAACAGTATGTCCTCAAGATTTATGGACGTTATAGCATACGTATGATACGAGTGCCTTCTTTTTAAACGCTGAATGATATTACACTGTGTAGGTGTAGCACATTTTCTGTATCATTCATCATGGCTAGTAGGGGTCTCATGGCCACGCATCTGCCTGTGCAGGCATTTCTTTGAGACTTGAGTTTTCTGTTCTTCTGGAGGTGTGTGCAGACTGAAGATTGCTAGAGCGTGTGTAGTCCTGGTTGTAAGTTCTAGAGAAACCGCTAGTGTTTCTCATCATACTGCATGGTTGTTCCAATACACAGATCTTGCCAGGAGTCCCAGTGACTACACACATTCCTCAGTACTTATGTTCTGAGTTTTGATAGTGACTATGGTAGTCAGAATTCGTGATACAATTCACTGTGGTTTAATTCGCATTTCCTGGATCATCAGTGCTCTTAAACATCTTTTCATATGCGTTTTAGATAATTTGTGTATCTTTTTTTGGGTAACTGTCTATTCAAACTTTTGCTCATTATTTTGAGTTAGTGACTATATATGTATATCTCTGTACAGTCTGGATATTAACCCTTTATTTAACATACAATTTGTACTTTTCCGCTGTTGACTATTTCCCTCTCTTAAACTGAACATTGCCTGGTTGTCTGATACACACACACACACACACGTGTGTGTGTGTGTATCATATATATGCTTGATATATGAGATATGAGATGATATATATATATATATATCAGATATATATATATATATATGATATTTATATACCATATATTTAGCTTTTGTTATATATGCTTTTGACATCGCATCCAGGTGACCATTGCCTACCTCAGTTTCATCAAAGTTTCTTTTCTAGGAGCTTCATAAATTCAAGTCTCATGCTCAAGACTTGATTTTGGTTGTAGTTAGTTTTTGCCTATGGGGTGAGAAAAGTCTATCTTCATTTTTTTTTTTCATGAAGCTATCCAGTCTTCCTAACAACATTTGTTGAAGAAGCTTTTCTTTACTCTCAGTGTTAAAGTTTTCTTTCCTTTAGTTAAACATTTTTCATTTTGACTGAAAGTCCAAGGGTTTACCACTGAGATATCTGTTCAGTTCTATTGATCCATATCTGTCTTTATGTCTGTGCCATACTGTTTTAATTACTGGAACTTTGTGATATATTTCTAAAACAGCTAGTGTGTGGGCTACAGCTTTGCTACTTTCTCAAAACTGCTTTAGTTACTGAGGTATGGATTAAGATCCATATAAAGCTTATTTTTTTCTGCTTTTATAAAAAAAAAACGGCACTGGAATTTTAGCAGAGATTGCCCTGATTCTGTAGATTATTTTAGCTCCTACAGAGATTTTTAACTATATTAAATCCCCTAATCCATAAACATGGGATGGGATGCATGTTGTGTTTATTTATTTACAATTTTTATTTGGAGAAAGACAGGAGGGGAGAGAGAGAGAGAGAGAGAGAGAGAGAGAGAGAGAGAGAGAGAATTTGAAAGTATTTGTGATGGGGGAGGCATGCACGCACACGGAAGTCAGAGCAGAAGTTTGGAGAGTCAGTTCTCTCTTCTGGCACTTGGATCTAGATATGAAACTTAGATTTCCAGGCTTAGTAGTGAACACCTTTACCTGATGAGAAATTTCACTGGTCCTATTTGTATCTTTTTTTTTTTTAAAGTCTATTGTCAGTGTTTTGTGATTTTCAATGCACAAATCTTTTCTTGTCTTTAGCTAAGTTTATTCCCATTTGATTGAAAATATTCTGCATCTGATTCCTATTGGTACCATGGTAAATTGTATTATTTTTATTTGTTTTCACCTGGGATTGTTTGTTGGTAGTGGGTATATAAAAGCCAAGTAATTTTTTATAGTGTTGATTTTGTGTTCACTGACTTTGGCTGAATTTGTGTTTGTTTAGATAGTTGTGATTACACATAATCTTTAGGGTTCTTTACACATGAGATCATCTTGTTTTATGTGAGTGGAGATAACTTCACTTATCCTGTTCCAATGTGAGTGCTTTTTTTTGTTAAAAAATAATGTTTTTATTAGTTCTTTGGGACTTTCACACAATTTTTTTTAATATACTCATTTCTCTCTTCTGTTCCTAGGTCCATTTCCTACCCAGCTGTCACCATCTTCCTCTTTCCTCTCTCTCCTCTCTTTCCCCTCTACACACACACACACACACACACACACACACACACACACACACCTTTGAGTTCAGTTTGTGTTGGCCTGTGGAGCCCCACCTGGAGTATGGTCAGTACAGTAGACGCCACACCATTAAAGAAAGCTGACTTTCCCTTTCTCAGTGGCTATCAAATGCTTATAGATTCTCAGCCTAGGAACAGAACTTTTTGCTACTTTCTTCATACTGAAATTTTCTCTGGCTCAAGTTTTTGTAGAACTTGTTCATGCTGTTGCAATTGTAAGTTCACATGCCCTGTTGTGTCAGGAAAACACCAGTTACTTGCTGCTATCTACCACCTCTGAGTCTCACAGACTTTGCACCTGATCTTCTAAGAAGACCCTTGAGCCTCGAGGGGAGGGTTGTGATATAGATGTCCTTTTTAGGCCTAAGTACCCTACAGTCTCTTTTCTGCCTACTTACCAATGTGAGGGGCTCTGTGTTAACTGCCACGTACTACAGAAGAAGCATCTCTGAAGAGGGCTGAGAGATGCATTGATCTATAGGTAGAACAATACATCATTAGCAGTCGGCTTAACGGCATGTCCACTTATGGTAATAATAATATTGGGTTCTCCCCTAAGGCCTCTGATCTATCTACCTACAGGTCCCAGGTCTCATGGACAGTGTCATATGTGGTTTCCATCCCATGGGACAGGCCTTACATCCAAGCTAAGAGTAGTTTGTTATGCCCATGACATTAATGTCACTATTGCAACCCTGAGCATATCTTGCCAGGCAGGTTGTTTCTGCAGCCTGTAGGGTTCACAGCTGGGTGAGATTGTACAGTTACTCTTGTCTCCTCATAAAATGCATAAAACCTTCTAGCATTCTGAAAGCCAGCCAGTAGTGATGAAACTTCCATCTGAGTACCAACTCCATTTCTCTTTGTTCTTCTTTTTTTGGAAAGTTATTTAATTTTTTATATTATTTTATTGTATGATATATATATATACATATATATATATATCACATATTTATAGTACACATATAAATCACATATTTATAGTACCTGTGGGGGTCAGTAGATGTTGTCAGATCCCCTGTGATTGGCGATACAAATGGTTGTGAACCTCCACATTGGTGCTGGAAACCGAACCTGGTCCTCTGTAAGAGCAGCAAGTGCTCTTACACATGAATCCATCTTTCCAGCCCCCAGTTCCTCTATGTTGTGTGACTGAAGTATGTAGTGTCTTCCACAATGGGCTCTTACCATCGAGTCCCAGAGGTTAAACGAAAGCAGTGGCAATCAGCTATAATGTCTAGGGAAGGGGGAAATCTATAGAACTCCATTGGCCAAAAGACCTCTTTAGTAAGATTTAGAGTCCATTGGATACCTAAGGGTGATATACCTGTTTGTGTGGGAGGTCTATTTCCAGCTCTTCGATGAAACTCAGCACTGGCTTCCAAAATGATTACCACTTTGCACTGCTAGTAACAGTGAATGAGTCGTTTCCCCACATTCTCACTAACATCTACATTTATGTGGGGTTTTATCTTGGCCATTCTGATTGGGTAAGATGAAACCCCAGTGCACTTTTAATTTGCATTTCCCTGATGGGTAAGGATGTTGAATATTTTAAAAAATGTTTCCCAGCCATTCGTGTGTCATCTTGTAAGAACTCTCTCTTTAGTTACATGTGTCTTTGCTTGATCGCATTGGTTGCTTTCTTGAGGTTTCCAGTCTTTTGGGCCCTTTGTACATCCTAGATACCGACCCTCTGTCAGATGTATAGCTGGTAAAGATTGCTTCCCATCTTATAGGCTGCCTCTTAATGACACTGCCCTTTGCTGTGCTGAAGCCTTTCAGTTTTATGAGGTCCTATTTATTAATTGTTGGTCTTAATAATTGTGCCATGGGATCCCATTCAGAAAGTCCTTTCCTGTTCTAATTTTCTAATTTTCTTCCCATGAGCCAGCGCAGGTGACACAACTGTATATTGTAGGCTAATGTACAGTTTGAGCACAATGTAAGTCCCTACTCTTGGAAACTTGAAACCCAGCATGCTCAAAGCAGTTGATGGAAGTAGGTTTTACTATCCAGAGGATGATTTGTACCATCTGATGGGGGAAGAGACACAGATTGGCCCTGGACAGAAGTCATACACATCAATCTTCCACATATGGATCAGAGAGTTGAGACTCATTTTTTAGTGCTTAGAATTTCCTGGGCTTGTAAAGAAGGGTGGACCCCTGGTATATTTAAAAGTTGCAAGGTTCTAACATTAACTTACATATATGTCACAAGTAAAGCGGAAGGAAACGTGAGCCAGGGTGAATTTGAGATTTCTTGATTTCTCTAACTGTGGCTTGGAGCAGGTCACTTCTGTTTGCTACAGAAGTCTCCACAACGAAGAAACAAAGAACCTACGATTTATTGGCAACTAAGTCAGCCCACGAGAGTCAGTGTGTTTGGGATAAACAAATACCTCTCTGTGCAAATCTGCTATGCTGACTAGTGCAAATTACTACAGGTTGACATTTCAGGATGTCACAGATACTGCCAGGTTGGGTTGATACTGATTGGCATGTCCAACGTAGGTGAATCCCTGCAGAAGTGAAACTCTCATTGCCCAAGACGAGGATAATAGAGTTGAGCTATGTTAGAGGCAGAAGAAAGCTTTGTTTCCTTTATTGATTTTTCAAGCCACCTCAAAAATGTGTGTGTGTGTGTGTACATCAACACACATGTACACATATGCATCTGTGGTTCAGAGAAGAATATCCACCACATGCCACCTTCATTCTCTAGATACACGTTTTCCTGTTTCTTATTCTAGATAGTAGAAAAAAAAACAAGCTTGAAGGTTGAAAAATTCTATTCCATCAGGTCTGAAACTGTGTTTTCCAGCACATTTGAAGGCCACCAGTACATCTGAACACATTGGTCAGTGGGTGTACAGTCAGTGAGTGCACAATGGCATGTATATCCTAGACTGAGGAGCTCTTGTGGCTTCCCCAAGGCCTTCTAGGGCAGCTGTATGGGAATTACTCACTCTTTTATTTGTCGGCCAACATCTTAGCAACCAGCTACAAAATAAATGTGAATAGAAGACATCATAGAATAAATGGAGAACTGTGGGAGTTGCTGAGCAAAGAACTTTTGTCATTAAGGAAACTCGACTCCATCATCCCTATCATCCATATGAAACTATTCACTGCGGACCTAGTCCTACTGCCAACACTGTATGCTCTGAGATGTATTACAGGGTCTTCAACTCCCTACTCCAATTTTCACAACTGTAAACTGGAGCTAATAATGCTACCTGACTTGTAGGGTTGAAATGCGTACTAAGAGAAACAATATATTTAAAACCTGTAAAACATTGCCCAAGGTATGTTCACTACACAATCAATATTCAGGATGGAGGAAAGTGATAGACATCTCAAACTCAACAATACTGACACCAGTACAAGAGATATCACAAAGTAGTATACTGTGAATTGACCCCCACCCCCACCCCAAATGCTTTTCACTCCATGAATTTCAAAACTCACTCTTGGGTGCAGTGTCAAGAGCCAAAAACAATAGGTTTCTTACACTAGTCAAGCACCTGACTTTTGCATGTGTCTGAGGAGCTGTGAACAGGGTCTCTCCAGAGACAATGCATCATCTTGGACTCTTGGAAAAGGATCCAGAACTTCCCCTCAGCACATAAATGACACAGTGCGGTTCTGGAGAAATGCAACTGTGGTATCCGATTGGCCAATTCAAAGCCCAGTGCTAACACTTATTGTAGGCTCACTAACAAGTTATTTAACTCCATGAGCCTGTTATGGTTTGACTGTCAGATGCGCCCTCACACCATTGGTCCTCAGCTTGGGGTGCTCACTCACACCATTGGTCCTCAACTTGGGGTGCTATTTTCAGAGGTTGTGGAACTTTCGGGATAAGTGGCTTAGCTAGAAGTGAGTCGTGATTAGGTGGGTCTCGAAGATGACATCTGCCTCTGGTTTGGACCAAGCTCTCTGCATCCTGAGCCACTAAGATGTGAATAAGCTACAGAGCAAGTTCCCACTCCCACCAGCTGAGCTGGCTGATCCTTAAGCCCTTTTCTCCTGTGGTTGGCTGCATTCTTTGAAACAATGAAGCCCAAATTAGCTGTGAGTTGCTTCTGTCACGTATTTTATCAGAGCAAAAAGAGAATAACTGAACAGAATGTCCATCTCTTTGTAAACAGGAATGATGATTTTTATGTCATAGGTTGGCGTGAGGATGAAAATCGTATACGCCTATAAGAGAGTACCTGGTGTGCACAAATCAAGTTGCCCTTGTCAATTTGATACTGAAGCAGGTGCTGTGCTAAGAATCCACAATATGCGCAAAGCTTCATGTGCCTCGGTGTTCACATTTTTCTCTGGTGAGGAAACTTATGTATGATCCTAAAAGCAAGGAGAACAGATACAGGAAACAGTCTGCTACTCTATTCTAGTTGCCCATTCGGAGGCATCACTGCACTTCTGCCGGGATAAGAAGTTGGAGATGTGTACTGGAAATCTCCTTTTACAGAAGCCAAGAGTGGGAGAAGATTTTATTTCCCAGTTTCACTGAATGTGAGATCAAACCACAAGTGATAGTTACCTGGTAAAGACACAGCTTTTAAGAGAGAGCACCCTCCTACTTGACCCTTACACTAAGGAGCAGGCCATCAGGCCCCTCAGACCTTTACCTATTTTAAAATTTCCTTTAATTAAAAAAATTGCATGGGAAGTGTGTGCCTATGTGTCTAAGTGCAGGTGTGGAAGCCAAAGGTTGACGATGTCAGCTGTCTTCTGTCTTCCTTTCTCCTTCTTCTCCTTCTCCGTCTTCTCCTTCCTATTCCTCTTCCTCTTCTCCTCCTCCTCCTCTTTCTCCTGCTCTTCCTTCTTCTCCTCTTCTTCCTCATCTTCTTCCTCCTTGTCTTCCTCCTCTTCTTCCTCCTCCTCTTCCTCCTCCTCTTCCTCCTCCATTTCCTCCTCCCCTTCTTCTCATCTTCTCTCTTCTCCTCCTCCTTCTCCTCCTCCTTTCTCCTCCTCCTCTTTTTCTTCTTCTTCCTCCTCCTCCTTCTCCTCCTTCATATCCTCCTCCTTTTCACCCTTCTGAGACAGATTCTCTCACTGAATGCTGAACCCACTGATTAGCTAGATCTGATAGCAATGAGTACCTGGGTTCTTCCTGTCTCCATCTCCCAGCTGGGATATCATCACCTGGGATAACAGGTGCATGCAACCATACCTGAATTTCCACATAAGTTTTGGCAGTCAAAACTCATGCCCGTGCATCAAGCACTTTACCCACTGAGTCTTTTAATTAGGTCACTGAGATCATTAGTTTTGGTTGACAATTTGACACAATGTAGAATCATCTTGAATGGGCTTTCAATGAGGAATTGTCTTGATCAGGTTGGCTGGCAGGCATGCCTGTGAGAGAATGTCTTAATTGTGTTAACCAAGGTGGGAAGACCCACCCTGAATATGGGGGTGGAGGTACCATTTCACGAGCCATAGACTGAATGAGAAAGAGAAGGCAAGCTGAGCACTAGCATGCTTTAACCAATTCATTGTTCTTTGAGCTTAACTATAGATGTACTGTAGCTAGCTAAGTCACATTCCCTGTGCCTTGATTTACCTGTAACATTAACCTATAACCTGGAATTGTAATCTAAAATAAAACCTTCCTCCCTTAAGTAGTTTTTAGCAGACTGTTTTGTCACAGTAACAGGACAAAAAATCTAAGACAGTCACTAAGTCTGTTTATGGAGACCCCGATCCCATTCTTCACAGATCTTTCTCTCTCTCCTTATATATTTGCTTGATGCTCCACTGGACAGAAATGGCAACCCTTAGTTCATGTTTCAATTTTTCTTCTAGCACATTTATTCCTTAACTCATTTAACTTCTTGAAGGTATAGACAACTGTTAACTCAAACGCAAAGCTTTTAACATAGTTGGTCTTCAATACTTTTTGTTGAACAAATGATGTTGACCACTTTCAAGACATATGCTGTAGCATATCCTGCCATTCACACAGTCATCCTCAGTGGCACTGTTAGACATCACAAAGACTTATAGCATGTACCTTCTGCACCTCCTTTTTCTAGACTCCCAAATCTCCTTGAGAAGATAACATTTGTTCACAAGAACAATCGCCTGTGTATACATGATTGATACTAATACTTTTCTGTATCCACAGAACATTTTATTAATTTACAGAGCAAAGTCTGCTCTATTGACCATTTGATCCTGCAACTGCCCCATGAGTGGTTCAGGGTGGGCTCATGAGGTCCACTTCAGAGTCATGATTTGGACTAGAGGTGATTCAGACACTCCATATGGGAATAAAACAGAAACTCATATTCAACATTCAGCTCCTAGCCTAGGTTTCCTCACATTAAGCAACCAAATAAATATATCATAGGACATTTGGTCATAAGAAGGTTTGGCACACAAACTTGCTACTGTCACCAATAGGTCCCATATGAGTAAACCTGAAACTCACCCTTACCAGGCTTTATTAAAAAATAGGGCAGCAGGTGAAACCAGGCATATTTCTGCCAAACTTATAGGAAAAGCTAGAGAGAACTTAGGAGCCAGATAAGGAAATGCCAAACATGGGATATTAGCTGTCCAAGTGCAGAGACCCAATTAGAACTTGAAAGGAACACAAGGATCACTCCATCATCTTTATCAATTCTTGACTTCCTGACTGAGAAGCTTCAAGTCTGGGTGGGAGTTATTCACATCAGAGATTTCTTC
The DNA here is from genome assembly GCF_004785775.1 of Grammomys surdaster. Taxonomy (NCBI): domain Eukaryota; kingdom Metazoa; phylum Chordata; class Mammalia; order Rodentia; family Muridae; genus Grammomys; species Grammomys surdaster. Next base: position 3,262,481 of record NW_021604622.1, read on the forward strand.
TTGAAACTGAGCAGAATGGCAGTAGAATGAGAATAATTCAAAAGAGAGTTTAGTCACTTTCTGACCCAACACAGGATTACCATAAACAAATTGTGATACAGAAATCATTCGGATGCAAGAAAGAACACTGTTTGTCTTTCTGTTTAAACAGTCACAGCTGTTGCCTATTCAGATGGGGATTTTACTTGAGTAATATAGGTTTCCTAGTCTTTTGGTTGTGTCTGTGGCCTCGCTTAAAACACTTCAGTGTAGGTAGTACACTGTGCATATGAAAAATAATTAGTGGACGTTGGGAGACACTTATTTAGAAATATATAACACACATAAAGTAAAGTAAAGGAGTCTTTCTTTTGGTGAAATAAACAGCATTTATGATCATCAATGATCATCTTTAGCAGCAGCTAGGAATCTGTAGAGTATATCTTCCCATCATGAGAGTGACATAGGCATTTGAAGGACTCAGGAACATACCACTTTTAGAAGGTGCTGTAGGCCTGAAAATGTATTATGGCTTGTATCCCAGCCTTGCTGACTCTACTGTTGGAATATCTCGTGCATATGGTTCTGAGTAAATCTTTCTTGTAATAGACTGTTAGAGCACTTTTGCTGATCGGGGTGGAGATGCTCTGAGCTTACAGGACCACTCGTATTGTTCGGAGGCCAGACGGCTAGCCATTGTCAGATGAAATGAAATGAGTAGAGTGGGTTCTGAGACTTCCTTCACTGCTGCTAGGACCAAATAACCAAGTCTTGAAGGAGAAAGTAACAGAGTTCCACCCACACCCAACGTTTATTTCAGATGTCCATCAAGTGAGAATGACCCAAAACAGCTAGCTAGTAACTGACAAAATTAAGATTCGAACACTTGGAGTTAAGAACACATGTTCTCTTCTGGAAACAACTTCACACCAAGGCAGGAAGGAAGGTGGTAACTGTTGGTTCTTTCCTGCTGTTTCACCAGATTCATCCCTTGAGATAAACAGAAAGGCAATCACTGTGACCTGTATTGTCACAACATTTTTCTATCCAGGCCATCCTGCTACTGTGAATGGCAAGCTTCCCTTGCTATCTAGCTGCTGTCCACCAAACTTCACCTCTAATGAGTCCATGATGGAGTAAAAGTAGACACAACTGAGGTGATCTTTATAATGTCAGCAGCCAATGCCCTTCAGATTAGCTTCATTTGATTATCTTGAACATGATCAACTTTAAAGCCTGGGTAGCATCCTTTTTCTATACACACACACACACACACACACACACACACACACCCTAACCTGGCCTTGGTTGACTTCTTTTCTCCACTAATCTGTCTTCCTAGTTGGATCAAGGCACCGTTTACTACTGGCCTAGTACCATACAGACAACCCAAGCCCTATGGAGAGGAGAATATAGTTAAGAGTCCTGTTTGTTTAGGGTTGTGTGTCTCTGGGACTGACCAGTGGAAAACATTACATTCATTGCTAGGAATCATGCATTGAATTCTGAGAATGTAGAACCCAAGAAAGAAGCTCAGAATAGTGTATGGGATCAGTTCAGGAACCACAGAGAAGTAAGCACCAAGTTGGGGAACCTTCCATGTAGAGGCTCTTGGAATCCCAAGATCTTAGCTGTGGTAAGTGTAACATACAGAAAAAATGAAACAAACACACTATACTCTAAACCAAGAGTAACATGTCTACCCAATAGGAATGTAATAGGAAGGTAAAAATAATATATTCTGGATGCTGAGTACTAGGACAGAAAGAGAAAAGTGAGCATAGGCCATGTGAAGTAACAGAAAAATAACATAAATAGAGTAGAATAAATGGTATTGTGTAAAGATGACATCAGTTGTAGCTAAAGAAAGAATTTTTGACTTGGTTCTGATCAATTCATTCAGAGAGCAAACCAAAGGCAGAGAGGAAAGTGCTGTAAGAGACATGGAAGGCAAGTGGAAAGCTTCCAACCCATGTTTATCTACTCACTTCAACCAAAATGGGAACTTTAACATCCAAAGAAGGTCCTGCACCCTGAATTTGAAAAGAAAGAAGATACTGTATTCAGAATAGGATTTAGACCACAAAATCCTACATGCTTCAGGATGAAATTGAAGAGCATAGATGACAAATTCTTCAAGCTGATTGGGTTGGCATTAGGGTCTTAGGGTAGACATCAGCCTAAAGCACACAAAAAGCTGCATCTTAGAAGATTAAGTCAAAACAACTCTACCTCAAGGATGAACCACGGCTTGGGAGTGGAAGTCACAAATTTCAGGTGATTTTAAGGACTTTCCAGTATCAAGAGATCTTCAGAGAGGACAGCTTGCCTCATTATCTGTGACTAGAAACGCTAAAGGACCCTAAAGTTAGGTCATAGGGATGACCTGGGATATTTGGGAAGATCAGATATTGGAAAATGGGCTCTGAGTAATCCAGAGAAATGCAAAGAAGAGAACAATTTTAAAGAGGGAAATGTGATTCTCACCTGTAGTGACTTGTTTGGGTCTGTCCTGTGCTTGCCACTTTTATAATGAGCCTTTCTCCTCATTCTATTCCATAACCTTCCCTGGAGTTGGCAGGTTTTTTCCTTCATCTGCCTGTCTTTTTACTATCTAGATCTTTCAGTTGAGCAATTCACTGTTATACAAACTACTCGACTTCTTCCAAAAGAGAATGAACATCTACCAGGAGCATCCATACCTGAAGGATTCCTTGGAGACATGTGAAGTGGAAACATAAGAGTTATTTGGAAAGTGTTGGATGGTGTTTTGCTGGGGCAAACTCATGAAGGAGTGTTTTCCTGAATCAGACACAGGTGAAAGGCTAAGGCAGACTCAATGAAGGAACAGACACAGGTAAAAGGATGTTCTGCTAAAGCAAGCATGTGGAAGGACATGTAATGAAGGATCCTTTGCTAATGACACACATGTATTGGTCCACCTTACATTGATTGCATAGTTGAGTTCCATTTGTTAGGACTCCATAGAAATAACCCGCACCAAAAACTTCTAGTGGTGTGCTGCATTTTCCTGCTGTTTCTGAGGACTCAGGCTGATTGACAGAGTGATGTCAGCTGAGACAGACTCATGTGCTGAATCAAGACCCATGGAAGACACATGATGTTTGGAGGGAGGAGAAAAAGGACTCAGTGGATATTGATGGAGGCTGAGCTAGGCTTGCTTGTAGAGCTAGCTGTGCAATGCTTGTTGGTCTCCTGTCTTCACTGATCTTTGCTTTGTTGAGAGAGGCACAGCTGAGAACTCCTGGCATCCCTGCTGGTCCCTCCTGCTAACTCATATCAGGCTGAGGCCTGGCTCTCTCTGCTAGGTAGTGACACCACTACTGATTTTGTGTTTCCTATCCTAACTCTTCTGAACTGGACTGCTGGTGTATCTGTATAGTGTTTGTGAGTGGATCCAGATGCCACTGCTGACTCCGGTGAACTGAAGTGCCCATTTCCTGACAATGCAGATAGGATTTTCTCCAAAAACCTTTCTAAACAGGTCTGCTTCCCTCATATCCTTTCTTTTCCACTATCTCTAGTGGGTAGTGGGCCAAAAGGGAGGTTAAAACATTTAAGAACCATCATTAAAAGTAGGCTTTGAAAAACTTAAAGTTATAGACATGAATCTCTGAGCCCTGACACTTAATTTCCCTGATGTAGAGGGCAGAGTCGTTCACATAAACTCGCAGCCTAGATTGGCAGAACACTTCAAGTTTCACATAGCTTTAATATATATCACCTTTTTAATGTCCTCAAAAACCTGAGATAGTTATGATGTCCAAGAAATCAAGGCTCCTGTTTATATAAGTTGTCCAAGGACAGAAATATACTCAAATCAAGTTCCTGAGGCTCCAACAGCAGAGCCAGGTCTAACGTCCCAAGTCACCTCCAGTAATTTTTTCCATCTACTGGGCATTGCATTTTACCTGCCTGAGCTTCTGTGCCACTCTGAGGGAGTGCTGTGTGTCTTCAGAATCCCCCAGATAACACTCATCGGGCTGTTCTTTGGAACTAATACTAAAGGCAGGTGAAGGATGAGCACCTAGCGTTGATCACTGGCATTGATTAACCAGGAAACACGTGTTGACTGCCAAACAAGAATTAGTCTTGACTTCGTATGGGCTAAACCAATGACTAGCGGGCTGGAGGGAGAAAGCAGTTCATCTATACTTCTAACTGCCTGCTCCTCCCCCTGCTAAGGCTTCTCTGACCTTGCTATCCTTACTAGTCCAAGTTCCATCTTGACATGAGACGAGAGCTGTCTCTCTCTTCTTTCACTCCTTCAAGTCTCTAACTGAGGTCTGGCTAGATGACTCCATTCCAAATCCTAGCCCTCCCCAGACTCCTCTGATATTCCTGACTTTATTCCTTTTGATGGCTCTTAAGATCTTCTGAACATCAGATGTTTCACTTTCTTATTTGTGAGCTGTCTATCCCCCTCACTACGATATAAGAGCTCTAGATTCTCTCTCTCTCTCTCTCTCTCTCTCTCTCTCTCTCTCTCTCTCTCTCTCTTCGTGTGTGTGTGTGTGTGTTTGTGTGTATGTTTATATGTGCAGGCAAGTGGATATATATATATATATGTGGGCAGAGAGGCTGGAAGACAACTTCAGGTATCATCCTTAGGAGTGTCGCCTACATAATTTGACACAGTATCTCTCCTTGGCTAGAATGGCCAGCCAGCAAGACCCAGTGATACTCCCAGTAATCCCTGCCTCTCCGGCTTTAGGAATACACACCTCAGCCACCACACCCAACATTTTTCTTCTTTATTGGATATTTTATTTACATTTCATATGTTATCCCCTTTCACCACCCCCCAGGAACTCCCTATCCCATTCTCCCTCCTCCTGCTTCTATGAGGATGTGCCCCCACCCACTTCCCCACTCCCACCTCCCACCTTTGAATTCCCCCACACTGGGGCATCCAGCTTTCATGGGACCAGGGACCTCCTCTCGCACCCATGTCCAACAAGGCCATTCTCCCCTACATACAGCTGTAGCCATGGGTCTCTCCCTATGTGCTCCCAGGCTGGTGGGTTAGACCCTGGGAGCTCTGGTTAGTTGGTATTGTTGCTCTCCTCATGGGGCCACAAACCCTTTCAGCTCCAATGGCCTTCACTCTAACTCCTCCATTGGGAACCCCATGATCAGTTCAATGGTTAGCTGTGAGCATCCACCTTTGTATATGTCAGACTCTGGCAGACCTCTAAGGACACAGCTATATCAGGCTCTTGTCAGCATGCACTTCCTGACATCCACATCAGCATCTGCCTTTGGTGACTGCACACGGGATGGATACCCAGGTGGAGCAGTCTCTGGACAGCCCCTCCTTCCGTTTCTGTCCCACACTTTGTCTCCATATTTGCTCCCTTGAGTATTTTGTTACTCCTTCTAAGAAGGACCAAAGCACCCACACTTTGATCTTCCTTCTTCATGAGCTTCATGTTATCTGTGAGTTGTATCTTGGGTATTTCGAGCTTTTGGGCTAATATCCACTTATCAGTGAGTGCATACCATGTGTGTTCTTTTGTGATTGGGTTACCTCACTCAGGAAGATATTTTCTAGTTTCATCCATTTGCCTAAGAATTTCATGAATTCAATGTTTTTAATAGCTGAGTAGTACTCCATTGTGTAAATGTACCACATTTTCTGTATCCATTCCTCTGTTGAAGGACATCTGGGTTCTTTCCAGCTTCTGGCTATTATAAATAAGGCTGCTATGAACATAGTGGATCATGTGTCCCTGTTAAATGTTAGAGCATCTTCTGGGTATATGCCAAGGAGTGGTATAGCTGGGTCTTCAGGTAATGCTATGTCCAGTTTTCCGAGGATCCGCGAGACTGATTTCCAGAGTGGTTGTACCAGCTTGCAATCCATACCCAACACCTTTGATTGGGTTCTGGGATGGGAGTCAGGTCCTTATGCTTCTAAGGCAAGATGTAGGATCTATGTTTTATATACTTCAGATTCTCCAGAAAATGGTGCTTGCCTTGTAATGCTCAAGAGAGATTGATGAATATAGGAAAGGATGTATTCATTTATAGCATTTCTAGAGCCCTCCAGATTCAAGCAGTATGCGAGCAGCTTTTGGAACACAGGTTAGTACAGAACGATGGACCGTCTGAATGTAGAATGCTAAACTTGAGATACAGAAACCATTTTCTGTAAGTTATAAGAACATAGTGTTACCCAAGATCAAATGGATGTGAGTGTTGCAAGGGAAGAGAGCTGAGGCTTGAGGCGGATGCAGAGAGCTGACCAGAGCACTAGTAACTATAACTTGGGGCTATTTGAGGCTATGTGAAGACTGATGGGAAGGTTTGCTGAGCACGAGTTGAGATGGGGAAAGACCAGGAAGCGTAGAGAAAAACCAACCGGATCGTGGACACCTGAGGGCTGGGTTCACAAAACATCTCTAATAGAAGCTAAAATTTATGGATGAGGGCACTGGAGCCAGCCCAATAGTAGGTCCAGAGTGGAGATTCTTTAGAGGAGAAGGGTTCTGAAGCTGGCCTTTAAAGACAGGTGAGGCTCAGAGTCCCAGGAGGGAAGTGGACACAGTAGCTATTCCAACCTGTAGCAGTCGTGCTGGGCTGGCAGAAACTGGCCAGGGTGCCACATACACATAGCTGTGCTAGCAAATCTAAAAATACCCACCTCTCTCTATTTTTTACTTTACCTCCTGATCTCTTTCTCTTTTTTTTCTCTTTCTATGCCCCATGTTCTTCCTTCTTTGGGGATCCTTTCTTGCAAACACTTAGACCCCCCCCTTCTTATCTCCTCTGGAAATCTCTGGCCAGCAGGGAGGGCCAGAACCTTGCAGGACTCCCTGCTGTTCAGGTACAGGTTGGCAGCAGCTCCAAAGCCCCCCACCTTCCTGGGCTCAGTTCTTTCAAATGCCAATTAACAGGTGTCAGAGTGCGGGTCCTGACCTCTATCTACATAACAACCCAACTGTTTTGGCTCTGTACCCGCTAGCATAAATATCGTGGTGTTTGAGCCCTTGGGGCCTGTGGAGTTTACAAGTATGCTGTCAAGATCTCTTCATTGGGCTGGCGCTTGAAGTGCTGCCAAGATGTGAGGGGACTCCTGCGCTTTCATGTGTTCCCAAGCACAGGCGGCCCTGGCTCCCGGAGGAGCCCTCTGAGGACCAAGTGTCGGTGTGAATCTCAAACAGCAAGCTGACATTCCGGTTGGGAGTGTGACAGTGCATGCCTGGGTGATGATGCCAGGACGGCAGGTGACATGGGTCCACGGCAGAGGGGGAGAGTAACTGGAGTGGCTTCCAGTTACATGTCCTCAGAGCTCTGAAGGATGGAATCGGGGTCTGGGGAACAGTTATAAAATGATGTTACAAAATCCGGATGTGCTGATCAAATTGAGACCACTGAGATGGAGCATTTAGAGCACAGATGATATCCCTGTTCCCAAAAATGGCACTGGACTTGGGTTAATCTGGGATTAATGACTTTGCAAGCCAGAGACAGAGACCACAGTCAACCAGCAGAAACACACACGCACACGCACAGGCACACGCACATGCACATGCAGTGGTGTGAGCTCACACAGGGGAAGGGTGGGCACACATTCCACGTGCCCTCGAAAGCTCTAGAGGAATGTCTCCTTCAGGGTACTCTCCCTCCCCCAGCCTCCTGTGTGGCTGTTCCCTTCTGGGTAAACATCTGAAAACAGAGAGGCTGCCAGGGAGGAGAAAGAAGAGGAGGGTGTGGAATGGGAAGGGGTGGGGCATGGCGACAGGAAGAGCTCAAGAGATTCTCAAGTTGGGTGACTACCAAGGTTGGCTTGTCCCAGAGGGCAGTTGGGCCTCAGCCTGGTGGTGGTGAAGGAGCAGGCACCAGGCTGGCTCCCACCAGTGGGGGCAGCATCTCCCTGCCTTTGCCACCACCTTGGTCTCTGCTCCAAACCCAAGGCTGGGAAAGTTTGTTGGATTTGTGTGAAGCTATGTCCTCTCCAAAGAAAACAGTTCCAGAGGACTTGGGCATCATTTGACTGGTCTGCATTGGGACCTTCCCAGGAAGTGAGAACAGCACTCACTCATATTGGAAGGTCTGCCCAGAGGCTGCTGGGACAGACTGCTCAGGAACAGTGTGGTTCTAGGAACCCTAACACAGAAGAAATACTTTCCTGATTCCCATACTTCTTTTGTTGTTTGTCAGAGAAGTCCAGAATGTTCTAAATGAAAAAATGAAAAGTCCAGAATGTTTGTAGGTGCTTGGAGGAATCTCAGGCCTAGAGGGAAGTAGTCAAATGCAGAGTATCACACACTCCTTTGAGGGCCAAGAATGGATTCTCGGTCTCTACTGTTCCTTCTGTACAGTATTCCTCGTTCTCTCCTGCTTGTCCATACCCAGTTGTTTTATGGATACAATGGTTTACAGTAAAATGTGTCCTGGGGAATATTTCTTCCAGCCTGAGTTAGATTATGCACTCAGTTGTCATCAGAGGAGACAGGACCTTACTTCCTGTACTCTCTGACCTGATTTAACTTTCTGAGACTCTGTACAGTGCCTACCCCGTGCATTTCTGGACACTGTCAACCTGAGGGCAAACACAGTCTGTGCAGAGTTGAACCGTTCTAAGAAAATGCCCGGATGAGCCTAACACAACTCCCAAAGATGGTGCTCTGTCCCTCAGACGTCAGGACTTAGAAGTCATGTGCCTCTGCACGAAAGCCAAGATGACTATAGAGGTGACACAGGACATTTTCAAAGCATGAAGTCAGGTCCTTCAATAAGAAATCTTGTCGAGTGGAAACAGAAAACAAATCATTTGCCCAAAGTTGAGAAAGCCATTTATTTCTCTGCTGTGTGATGACATGGGGCTCTGTAGGCATAGAGACACTGAGATGTTCTAGAAAGTTCTCATGGGTCATTGTTTTGTTCTTTGTACAGTCAATGGCTCTAGGGTGACCAAAGGAGAATGCCAGAGCCTCAAATCTTTGAATCTTTGCCCTGTTTTGGGAGAAGACACTGGTCAGACATCTCGCTGATCATAACCACTTTTATGTGTAACTGGACCTCCCTTCATCTGGTAGTTCGAGCTACGGAAGGGCGGTACAGACGGGAGGGAGGGAGCTGTGTCTGCAACTGACGAGCTCTGTGCCTGGCATGCGTTTGTGGCGAAATTAAAAATAAAACCAATCTCATGTGAAAAGTGTGTGGACTGGAATTAGCCGTCTCCTGACTGATCACGCATTGAACCCGTCGGAGGTGAGCAGGACAGAAAAGTGAGACAGGACGAGTCATTGGGCTGCGCCACCCGCCAGGCCAGGGAGCCTGTCATAATTTATAATGGATTATCTTAGGAAATAGACGAGCATAGCTTGTGTTCAGGAGCCAGGAAAGACTAGTTAAAAAAAAAAAAAGGGCATGTCTCGAAACCCATGACCCATTGTTATTTATTCCACAAGATATTTAATGCCTTGACTAGGTTTGAATGAACTCATAGGATCTTGTGCTCTGAGTGTGGACTTTGATGGTAGCCAATAGCATCAGCACAGGTCAATAGCACCATTTTATTTGCTGCTGTTGGAGCTCACATTTGTACCCCTCACCATAAAGGTCCATTTTCAAATTTAGTTGAATTTTTATACTTTAAAAGTGAATTTCTTTTTTTCCAACATAATATGTTTATTGATTGTTTGGGAATTTCATGTCATGCACCCGGACCACACCCACTTCCCAGTCCTCCCAGGCCTACCTCCTTACCCTTGGGACCTCTCCCGAAGAAGAAGAAGAAAAAAAAGAAGAGGAGGAAGAGGAAGAAGAGGAGGAGGAAGAGGAAGAAGAAAAGAAAAAGAAAAAAAAGAAACAAGTTCAATTTGTGTTAGCCATATACTCACTGGACTATAGTCAAACTACCAGTGGCCAGACCTTTACAGAAAAATGAATCCTTCTCCATACACACCCCCACCAGAAGCCATCAATTTCAGAAAGCTACAGTTCAGCATCCTTATCATAATTTTTAAGAGTTCTCTTCCATGGTTTCCTGTCTAGGCTGTTACTTTTTTAGATTGGAGTTTCAAATACACAGACACACATAGACAGACAGACAGACAGACACACACACACAAACATACACACACGAGGAATTTGTTTTCCTCTGTGGCTTCTCTTTCATTTCTGCATTCCCCCTATCTTCCGTTTAATGTTATGTTATCAACTGCTGTTGCAGTGTACTAGCTACATTCGGTTGTCTGGAGAGGAAAGACAGAGAGAGAGAGAGAGATTGTCCACGTTGCTCTTCTTTGGTTAACATGACTGGGAGTTACAGTTGTTTGCTTGCTCAGAGGCCCTTTGAGTGGCTCTTGTTCTCCTGACTTTACTGATAGGACAGTTCAGAAATGGAGAGATTACAAGGATTTTTCAAGGACTGCCATCTAGTAAGTGGCCTGGCTAGATGAAAAGAAATCCCTGTGGCTTTACCCTTGGGGCTAAAGACCCAGTCAAGGTCATGTCCAAATGTTGCCATCACTGGGCAGGAGCTACGGTATCAGAATATCTGATACAGGGACAGACTGTCTCAATCCTGACTTCACCCTCCCTACTGCTTGAATCCAAGGGTTTTTTTTTTATTGTACAATTATGAAAAAAAAAGCACTTCAAACTTTCAAAGGTAATAGCAATTAAACAACTTGGTTTCCATTGTCAGCCCCATTTCCCTGCTTTTACTAGAAAATCTAATGGGATGTTTTACAAGGATGACAAAGACAGATAATGAAAGTCAAACTTGTGCACAAAGCTTCCTTGAAAGCTTCATAATTAATGGTTTGGCATTGTTCTTCTAATAACAGTCACCTTTTTAATGCACTTAAAGAAAGGTACAAACTCTGAAATATAATTGCATTCCAGCCAAGCTTTGTGTGAACACAGCCCCAAGTTCTCCACTCAGGGGAACAGTGTTGGCTCCTCTTTAGCAAGCAAGGGGCAAGCAAGCCCAAAGGCAGCTGATGTTCAGATCTGAGATGTTAACCCTCACATTTGTGTTTCAGAGGTGGCTTTGATAAGGAAAAGTGGACAAGAAAGCTAAGTATAAAGAGGTAGTTACAAGAGACAGAGATGTATCTCAGTTGGTAGACTGCTTGCCTAGCGTTCATGAGGCCCTGGGTTCAAGCCCCAGTACTGCCTAAGGCTAAATGTGGCTTAGGTCTGTAATCTTAGTGCTTAGTGAGGTAGAGGAGGCAAGAGGAGAGGATGTTTAATGTCATCCTCCAGTACATAATGGTTTAAACCATCCTGGGCTATATGAGCCTTGGGGGGGGCATTCCTACATGAAGCACTATGGGACATGTGAGTGCATGTGTGTATGTGTTTGTGTGTGTTTGTATGTGTGTGTGTTAACAATTCTCATGTGGGAAATTTTCAGTGTGTTGCTCAATAATATCTATGTAATGCAGGAAAGAGTAACCTAGAGTGTTATAGATTTCCAACATACTGTTGTCTCAAAGCAGTGTTTTTGGTGGATTCAGTGACAGTGAGAGAGGAAAAGTGATGAAGTTTAAACAGGCACCTACATGTGCCCAGAGCTGTGCTCAACATGGTCACCATCCTTTTAATCCTTGTCACAACCCTCTGAGGTATTATTCTCTTTTTAGAGACGAGGAAATTGAAGCTAAGAGAGGTTGGGTTACTTGCCAAGTGTTGCATAAGCAGTGGGCAGCCTGAGATTCAACTCTATGTGGGTTGGACTCTCGAGCTGAACTCCTTGTCCCCTGTTAGGATGTGACTTTCCTGTGAAAAGTGGCATAGGAAATTCAATCAAGCATTCCCACTGTAGTATAATGGCTTTATCCTGCCCTTCCCAGATTTTTGATGAAAAAGCTTAAAGATCTGTATATTGCAAAGGAGAAGAGCAAGCTCAAAGGGGACAGAGGAGCGACAGCAAGGACAAGTGTCAGTCACTCTTCAATGTTGTCCAGGCTTCTGAGTATTTCAAGCAGTCTTATAACCAATAAGGTTGTGTGTGTGTGTGTGTGTGTGTGTGTGTGAGAGAGAGAGAGAGAGAGAGAGAGAGAGAGAGAGAGAGAGAGAGATATTTCTGAAAGGACAGAGAGGAAAGTAATTGTTGCTGGGCTCTATGAGAAGTCAAAGAGAAGGAGAAAGATTTATCCTTCATTTGTCCAGCACGGTTCATGATATAAGAGCGGATGACCCGAATACTGGCCCTGCACACTGGCCCTGAATATGCAGATGGGCTGAGTAGATGGAACCGGTTACTCAAATCCGTCTGCCGTGTGTGACAAGCTTGGCTCCCAAAATGTGTCCACGTGGTCTGAGCAGAGCTCTGTCAGCCACCCTCCGACTAGTCAGCTATGTCATGTCTAGCATGTTCCTCACCTGCTCAGGTGCTCTGTACAATCAAACCTACTAAGCCTTTGAAGGAATTACATAGGACAATGTGCAGGCAGCACATGTAAATGACAGACAATGCTTCCATGTAGCCTGCTGTCACAAGACTTTGGATCCAGAGGCTCTAGGTCATCAGAGAGCTTTCTGCTGCTCCACAGTATGAACCAAGGGGTTCATACCGTGAACCCCTAAGACTCAACTCCTAAAACTCCCTCTACCCCAAAGCTACACTATCTCATCTTTTGAAGATATACTTCTGCATTAGCTATTCAAGTATCCTCTTCTTACTTCTCTTACAGTTATAGTAATGGTTTTCCTCACTGTCATGATGAGATGCCTGACAGAAGGAATTTGAAGGAAGAGATGATTATATTGACTACAGTTTGAGGGTAGAGTCTGAGATGCTGGGAATGTCATGGTAGCAGGAGCCTGAGGCAGCTGGTCCCATTGCATTCAGTCAGGAAGCAGAGCGAAGACTCCAACCCATGGAAAGGTGCCAACTACATTCTTGCCTCCTCAGTTAGACAAGCCCAGAATTGTGTCCCCTAGATGATTCTCAAACCCATCAGGTTAACAGTCAAGACTGGCACTCACAAGGGTACACACATCACATAGGTTCAGGGATTGCCAGATGTTCTTGGGAATGTCACCGGAGAGTCAACAATTTAGACTCTACAAGAGGAGCCCAGACACTAAGGGCAGTTTTAACTAAGATCTCCCACACTAGTGTGTCTTACTTACAAATAATAATAATGATAATAATGATAATAATGATAATGATAATGATAATAATAATAATAATAATAGTGGTATAATGCTAGATATAAGGCGGTCAAGAAAACTATATGGAGGTTCCATGCCCACCACTGAATTTGGGACAATAATACTTAACCTACAAACTAGTTGCTGCTGTTGCTATTGAAAGGAAAATATGGTGTAAATTCTGCATTAGTGAGAGCCAGAGGTGAGGTGAGGTGAGGTGAGGTGAGGTGAGGTGAGGTGAGGTGAGGTGTCAGAGCTCAGAGCTGAGGTGAGAAGAGAGGTCAGTAACAAGGATATGAGGTAAGATAACGGAAGGGGCCAGAAGCCAAGGGGTTCAGAGGGAGAGAAAGAAGAGTGAACAAGTTCTTTTTCTTGGAATATCCCAGTGCCCATGACTACTGTTTCTGCAAAGATGGGTGGATCTCTTAGAAGGCAAGAGAGGCTAGACCAGGGTGGAGGGAATGCTTATTTAGTTCAATTCAATGCAAAGAGTAAAAGTCTCAATTTTTTTTATAAATAATCTTTCTATCAGTCAGTTTTGAAAATCCCAGTTCATATGCTCTGAAGCTGGTTTGAAGCTCTGGGTTCCAATCTCACTCTCCCAGTTCATTAACTGTAGGATGACGTAGGGAATTCGCTCCTTTTCCATACTTTACATAAGGCCTTCATGACGTTCAGTTTCACCACTATGAAAGTAGGCATGATAGTATCACTCTCTGAGAAGAGCTAAAGAATACAAGAGAATTTGACACAGCATAGTAGACAATGGCTGGCATATCTGCTGTTTTTCCTTCCAACTGTGTTCCTTTCTCTAGAGATCAACAAGTTTTCAAAAGGAAAAACATTGGCTAGTGACTTCTGGGTTTCAAAAGCTAGCTACAATGAAACTATTAGGGAGAGGTTAGGTGATTATGTAGGCTCTCAAAATAACAGAAGGAAAAGACTGGGATCATTACGAGGTGTCTAGAAAGATGCGTGCATGCATGGCCATGTCTGGATATCAGTGCTGTGGGGGTTTTCCTGGCTTTAGGAAGCAGCCAGGTGGGATCTCCATTTGCAGGGGTCTAAGAAGAATGGAAACAACTCCGGCCTCTCCTCCTTTTTTTCAAAGGCTTGTTAGAAAGCTCTGAAACCACTTAGTTCTGGTAGTGTTTCAATGGAAAATGTATTCAGTTTCTTATGTCCTTGAAGTAAACTTTCTATCCAAGTTTTGATATAGTCTTGAGTTGTTTTAGATACTTTGTATCTTCCTGGAATTCTCTGTCACTGTGTTTGTGGACTTGTAGCTAGCTATACCTCTCAGAATCACAACAGCATTGAAATGGTAGTTCAATGGAGTAAGATACATATTGTTAACATTTCAGTCTTCTTAGAGCTGATGTTGTAACATTGCAACTGTCCAGGTCAGTTTTTCTTCTCTCTATACTTATTCTGTATTTAACAGCTATTTTATCCACATATTTATACAGCCCCAAATATGAAACTAGAATGTAAATTTTGTTTGTGATAGCCACATCTTTTACAGAAATTAGATTTAAAAAATGTTTTCATGTATCACTTCTGATGTATCTTATTCATTCGTTCCTGAACTTCCAGATTCATTGTGTAGGTCATTTTCTAACACACTTCTCAATTCACTTCTGAAGCACAGACTGGCTAATGACAAAATACCTTAGTTTTCTTCTGTCTTGATTTTAAACTCATCCTTCATTCTCACCTGCTCTGTTCACTGGATATAGCTTTCTGACCCAACAGACTTGCTGTTGCTCATTCAGCATTTTATGAATGTGGTGTCATTGGCTTCTTATCTCCATGACTTCAGGAGTGATGATGGACATCATTGGAAACATATCCCCCTGTCTGTAACGTGTCATTTTCCTTTGGCTATTCTCTGAATCTCTGGTTTTTAGTAATTTGGTGGATCTCGGCATGATTTTCATCTGCACTTAGTCTATATGGTATTATCCAAGAGGGGTTTGTTTGTTTGTTTGTTTGTTGTTATTTTTTCTAATTGTGGACTTTCTTTTAACAAATCTGGGAAAACTATAGGCAGCATTTCCCCAAATAGTTTTTTGGGAGACCTATCCTCTCCTTTCTACGTTTCTGAAACACAAGTCAACTATTTAACATTTTCCCAATGGATTCTTGACATTTTCTGTTTTCTTCTATAATTTTTTTCTTTTTACTTTTAATATTGTATCATTTTTATTTACCTGCCTTCAGATTTACTGGTTCTTTGCTCTTTCTTTTTGTCAACATTTAATTCTGAATTCCACAGAATCTGCATTCTTCTTAAATTTGAAACATTGTGGTTTTAAATGATAATGTTACACTATATTTGCTTCAATTTAAATTTTTTATACCATAGACATATTAATAGTTAATACGTTAAAGCTTTGTCTGCTGTTTCCAATAACTGAGAATCCCTCTTCCTCTTAGTAGCAGGTCACATTTGCCTGTTTCAATAAATGCCCAAGTAATTTTGCTTGTGTACTGAATGCAGAGTTAAGTCCTGTGAATACTCTGCACTCCATTAGATAATCTCAAAGACTGTTAATGTGTTTGGTTTTACAACTATTTTCACTTACCCAACTGCAAATTCTGTCGACTGGGGGAGCACCTCAAATCTCAGATCCATTCTTCAAGCTCCAGATGGGACACTCTTAAGTTTTTTCTTTGTATGCATAGTTCAGGGGTCAGCCAGAGAACTGAGGCGAGTTTATATATGAGATTACTGAGTCTCTCAAAGAGCTCCTTATTTTCTCATGTCTGGCTGCTCTGAATTCTCCTGTTCTGTAACCAATGCACTCTAGGCTTTCCCTCAGAGCTTTTGCTACCCTATATGGGATAGAACAAATCTTGCTCTCAGGACTGTAAGGAAGGGAGCTCACCCTGCAATGTTTCCTTCTTCTAAATGTCAGTTCAGAATCTTCATTTCTAGTGCTCAGAGTACTTGTGTTTTTATTTTGTCTACAGTTTGTGCTCGGTCCAAGACGAGCTCTCTTATTCATAGAGTGAGCAAGGCTAGTCCAAACAGTCGTGTGTTTGCATTTGGGCTGGAATGAAGAGATCTGAAGTAACTGTCTAGTCTTAAACCACCGTTACTAGGGAGATGGCAAGGGCTCAGGCACACACAGGCAGCAGGATCCTAGCCATGACTACTCACTGATCATGATCTTATGGATCATGGACCACGTCATTTGCATCTTACAGCAATCCTCCAGCTTTGTGTTGTTTTGCTGAGGCTTGTATGTATCTTGTTCTAAAGGGCATACATGAAGGGCTTGCTTGAAGACTGATGACAAGAAACTGGAATAACTCAGCCCTTTTCTGACATCAAAGGGAAATAAGGATATGATCAATGAGACTGGAACAAATCCAAGAGAGTCAGCAGGCTGGAGCTGAAACTTCTCCAGATGGAATCACATCCAAGAAGTTGGCATTGGGAAGACACCTGCAGCCTAAGCCTCTTGCTGTAATGGAATTCTTCCACCTATATGATAAAATACTGGCTTTTGTGGCCACTTATAAAACCAGGATATTGTTACACGGTAGCCATGAAATGTCACAGTGATACTTAGCAGACCCAGCTCCTGAGTGCTTCACCTCAAGAGATTCCGAACTAAATCATCACTATGCCAGCTGATCCTGATGACAACAAACATTTGAGGCCCCAGTGGTCTCATTTTAAGGAAGGTATGCTTTCTGGGCTCCAACCAAACTGGCTTACTCACTGTTACTGGGGCATGCCTGTGACTTTAGGGAACACTGCAAACAAAGCTCAAAAAAGAAGTCAAGACATGCTCTAGACTAGACTATCAGTAAAGCAGTTTATCTGAGGGAGCATGAGAGAGTCCATTTCTCCAGGTGAATGATGGGTGAGTTGCGAGCTTCTATCACCTGTACATGTGTTTTGCCCCTAAGAAGCTCCTTAGGCCTAGTAAGGCTTGTGTTTGCCTCAAGTTTTATTGCCCATAAACCTTAACTTAAAGCACACTTGAAGATTACTTCTTGATGAGTGGGGGATGCAGCCAAGTGGTAGAGCAGTAGCTGGGTATGTCTAAGACCCTGGGTTTGAACCCCAGGACCAGGAAAAATGTTTTTAAAATTAAGAAAGTAATAAATATTTATTCTGAGCCCACATGACTTTTTCTGGTTTGCACTCTTTAGTTCCTTCTCCCATATTTTTTTCCTTCCATTCTTTCATCGTTCTAACTTTTCATATTTGTTTAATCTTCCAACTTATTTTCAAATCTTCTACATTCCCGTCAACAAAACAAACTAGCCTTTTAGTCACAAATGACATAGAGAAGGCAAAGTTTGAGACGATGACCAAATGGTGTGGTCTAGGATCAAACACAAAGTACGATGGCGGTGACATTTAGAATCCTACGGTGGGAGTCAGAATACGACCCTTCAAGGTCTATATTCTAATTTCCAGAGCCCAGGAATACATTATCTAATACTTCAAGAAGAAAATTACACATGTGTTTAAGTTAAAGGCCTTGAGATGGGAGCACTACCTAGGATTGTTTATGAGATAGGAGCACTACCTGGGATTACTTATGAGATGGGAGCACTATCTGCTTAGGTGATCCCAATGTAATCGCAAGTGTACTGAGGAAATGAAGAATAGTCACATGGGCAGAAAGCAGGGATGGGTGGTCGGAGCTCTCTGTTGGAGAAACCGCAGCACCCCAGAAGCTCAACATTCTTATTAACATAGAGATGAAAAGAGAAGCAGGCTTGTTACAGCAGCTGAACAGTGAGGCAGGGTTATTACTGACAGATCAACAAGAAGGTGGCCGCATGGTATGCAGCTGAACAAGCTGGCAGGTGTACCTCATCTTAGTAAAAGCAGTCTCTTGGGGAATAGTCTTCCAGCAGTACATATTACGAAGAGGAAGCTGAGGGGGACATTTCTGGACACACTATCAATGGCCATGCATAGACCCAAGGAAGACTTTGCTGTTTCCCTCTTAGCCTCTTTCTCATTCAAAGATGAACTTCAATTTGTTCACTAACTGTTCATCTATCCATCTATTCGTCTGTTTGTCCATGTATCCTACCTATCTATTTGAAAACATGAAGACTTAAACACTTTCTTGTTGATACAGCCAAGGTCTGTTGTCTCTGGGGTCCTTGACATGGCCATGTCTACAGCACATATTCACTCAAGACTTTACTCACTCATGACTTCTCCTGCTCCCAAACACAAGTGTGATTTTCATTTTGTAAGAGTGGAAGACAGAGACAAGAGGTAGTGTCAGAATGATGTCATGTGACAACCTGGCTGACCACTCCTGGTTTGAAATACTGAATTGGGACATGAGTTCAGAAATGTAAGCACATTCTAAGAACAGAGAAGAGAGGGAAAGCGATTCTACATTAGAATCTCTAGAAGAAATACAATTTGCCTTTGTCCCATCTCAGACTTCAGACCTGCAGGGTTGAAGGCTGATGAGTTTGATTTAAAGCCATAGAATTTATGGGACTTTGTTGTGCCACATGGATGTTATATTTCTTTCTAATTGTACTCACCTAATTGTCCCGAGTGGTTTTGTTGAAAAGAATGATTCACAAGGCAAAAATATACCACTTAGTTTTCAGTATTTTTTTAGTCTTTATATAAGTCTCTCTATAAAATCCCCATGAAGGTACACAGCTAGCACTGGATATTTTCAACAAGAAAGTATTTTAGTTAAAGCCTTCATGTTTTCAAACAGATAGGTATAGAATACATGGACAAACAGATTGATGGATGGGTGGATGGATGGATGGATGGATGGATGGACAGACGGACAGATGGATAGTGAACAAACTAACTTCATCTTTGCTTTAAAGAAATGTAGTAAAACAAATTCACAGTGTTAGTGATACTCTAATGAGCATTGTTTGAAAGAGAGGCTCTAAATACGGCGACAGATAGACAGCTTAAGTCCTGATCGTTCTTTCATTTAGTTATAGACTGATGCTCCCCTCAGCTGTAATACAGAGGCCTGGCCACATGGCTTCAAGGGACCATGAGGAACAGTAAGTATAAATCATGTCAGAATAACCACTCAATACATTTTTACTTGGAATGGAGGATGAGGACAGAGCTACATGGTGTATTAAAGTCTTAATGTATTTGACCTGTACTTTAGGAGAACATTCCTTTCAATATGATTTATGTATAAGCCATTCAGTTGCTGTTAATTCACAAGAATTGAGATTCACTTTCTCCTCAAAAAGTCAAAATTCATGAAATATAAACTCATCTTATGGTTTAAGCAGAGTTAAGTAACTAGATCATGTGACAATGATTGATTTTTATTTCCTAAGGGGTTAGAGGGTATGTAGGAGGCACATAGTCTACTGATCAGTTTCAGACAAATCTTCAGATTTGATCCATATGTCACAGTAGTTCACTCCCTCTTCCCAGAAATGCTCTTGGTATTCATTTGGAACATTATAAAACAGTTGAGCTTTGGAAAGTCTGCATATCGTTAGTCAGCAGATGCATGGTACAGTAATCATCACATGAGCACAGCCTATCACAGGCCAGCACTCCTGGAGCAAGAGCCACTGACGGGCTGCATCCTCAGATAGCCCTCTGGCCAACAGCTAGTTTGTTTTAAAAGTCTGGGTTCCACCAACTGGCATTCATTGGTCGGGAGCAATTTCTCCCAATGCTGCTCCCATGACGCAAACAGACAGACACTACTTTTGTTCCATTTCACCCCCACGCCCTGAAAAGTCACAAATGCCTTCTTGATGGGCTGGCTCCTGGCACTGTGCAGCCCCCATGGCTGACTTCCTTTCTGGCCAGCTGCCTCTGGTAAACATCGCCGGGATGAGCAAGAGGATGTGTGGGTACAAAGAACTGATATAGGGCTATGATTATGATTGGGCGGTTTGCTCATCACAGTCTCAAATTGCATATTGTATTGGGGATGCTGATTATTTTCTATTTGGGGAATCGCTTATCTGGCCTTACCAACCTCGGGACCTCTACTGTTTTATCTTGGAAACTGGAGAAGGAAAAAGATGTGTACTGGAGCCTTCTATGACTGGAAAATTGAGAATGGATTCTGGCCCAGCTACATGCTCACCTTTTCTCTCCTGCCTTTCCTTTACAGACTTCAGCTCAAATGAGATCTATCTAGATGTGCTGTCTTAGGCTAGGAGACAGTTTGCCCAAATACAGATTATGAAATGAAGGTTGGTTGCATAAGGAAGTAGGAGAAATGGATAATGGGGAGAGAAAGAGAAATGACAAGGGGCAATGAATGAGCCACAGGGATTGTTTCCCAAAGGCTCCTTAAGCCTGATCCTGTAGAACTCTGAATTCTACCTATGAGTCACTGAAGAAGTGGATCTGAACTTTCACTCTCTTTTCACCCCTGCTCTTCAGGCTTCTAGGCAAAAAGACTCTCCATAGTGAACCCTGAACCAAAATCACAGAAAAGAGAGGGGATGGCACACCAACATGGTCATCCAAATCCACAGGGATCCGAGCAACACAGCAAATGCTGGGCTCCTGGGCAGGGAGGCTGCTGTTCCTTCACCCAAAGGGTGCTGCTCTGCAGAAGTTAGTACTTGTCTCTGGAACCTTTTAGAGTATGGGCCTGTGGGTATCACACAGAAACGCCATAGAATCAATCCATGCACAGGACAATTTGCACTGTGGACTTGAAATCTGATCTGAAGACCACTAAGATTGCTAGCACCTGATTTTCTTTCTTTCTCTGTATCTCTTGGACATTAAGGTCAGCATCCCACTTTTTAAAATCATCACCCAGCCTTTAAATGTTCCAGTACTCACTCTGATACAGACTTTCCTGATGCCTTGTGGTGGCAGCACCTTCGCTTGAATTTTCACTCATTAACAGGAAGTCAGCTCTGTCCTGTACAATTCATTTTTAGTTGAGGTTCAAAATCTCAAGGCAGAGATTTGGGTCACATTCTGAAAGCCCTCCTACTCTGGCATTCAGTAAACAGCATTACAATCAACTGGAGGGCATTCACAAACACTTACTAATTGATATATGTTCAAACTGAATGTTTAGCTACTACTTCATAATATTTGTAATTATTTTTCTTATGCTACCTGTGATATGTTTTGATTGTATCTAACCAGAAACTCATTTCGTGGATCAAAGACAATTTGAAAATGGTGTTACCCCTTCTTGTTGAGTTTTAGGTGACCTTGATGTTACTCAAGTTTCATGAGAATGACAAGCCCATATGAGCAGAGGTTTGGATGTGCCTTTAGGCTTGGATATTACTCCATATATACATATACATATACATATACATATACATATACATATACATATACAT